>NW_017535296.1:1751645-1772872 GCF_001853355.1 Bactrocera latifrons
TTTTTTGATTTGTAAACCTCTTAGCAAAAATTGTTGGTATTTCAGTTACTCTCATACCTACATACATATTTATATGCGGTTACAAAAATATTTATAAAATTTATCAAAAATATTGCGCCAAAGTTCTTGTTTCGAAAAAACTTGTACGCTTTCGGAAACCCGAATTTTTATTTCAATATTAGTTTATTGTTTTGTAATTTGCTGTTTTTCTTCAGTTTGTTTTTATATAAAAAAGATATTTTGTAATTTTGTAAAAGTCCTTAAAATTCTTTATCAAAAATATGCGCATCTGTATGGAAAAAACTGTGTTCCGTACGCCAAATTAGCCATTTTTCAGTTGTTAGTATGAAACAAAAGTTTAGCATTGAGTTCTTTTTTTTAATTAATTTACTGTTAGTCTGATTTTTTATCAAAATTGTAGAATATATTTAGTTATTGAATATAATTTTTTATAAAAATGTTGCCTTGTTGTCTTAGTTTCTTTATTTTTAAATTGTGTTTTGTACAAATGCTGCCTTTCAATATCGAACAGTCTTATCTGTTACACATTTAGAATAAAAAACGTACAAAATTTTCGTTAGAAAAATATTTTGTTTAAGCACAAAGTGGCTTACACTTAACGGCAGTTCAAATTCATATCAAGTATACTAGATGCGAAATTTCCACGTCCAAATACGGCAGAGATTTGTTAGTCAAATACTCGTCTGCGTACATATGTATATCCACTATAAATGAGTACATTGTACAAAAATATGCTTTGCTGGTGTAAAAAAATATTAGTTGTTCGCTTTAATTACGTCGTTTTCGACTTTGATTTCGTTTGGAGTTTGTGGTGTGTAAGAAAAGCTTCGTTGATTAAAAATTCGGTTTCGTTGTCGCACACTGTGCGCTTTGCTCGCTTATATATCTCTCTCTCTCTCTCTTTCTTTGACGCCATATCTTTCCTTCTTTCACCTCTTTCTCTTTCACTCTAATTGTAGCGGTTTGATGCGCTTTTTCGCTAGTCGATTCGCAAATTCTAGAAATTTCACTCTCGAAAAGATTTCTCTCTCAAGCCACTCCTCAAGGAGTCGTTTTAAAACTGGCCGGCGTAACTTCGCTTCGTTCCACGCGCGACTTGCGCTTCTTTAAACAGTTTCACGTTCCACATTTCTGGCGAAAATTTCTTCACCTTTATATATTTCTCTCTCGTACTCCTTTATTGCTATGAAAACGGCAAAAGCATTCTGCTTTCCGCACACTTTAACACTTTTCATTTGTGCTTTGTTTTTAAAGTTTTTCTCAAAATTTATTATTTTTTTGTATTTTTTCTTTAAGTGTAAATAATTATGCTTTTTTTCTGCATTGCTTCACTGCTGCTTGCTTTTTAAATTGTAAGTATTGCTGAGGCTATTGCCGCTGGAACTTCACTTTTGTTGCACTCATCGCGTAACAAGGAAGCCACAACCGATTGCAACAACGATGACTGTGACGACAGTGGGCCAGATAAAACCCTTGAATGGCTGCAAAGAGAAGAAGAGAGAACATAATAATAAATATATGGTTTGAATTTCATATGTTCTAGAAAGTAAAGTATATAGATAACATAATCTCTACAACATATCTGACAGAAATAATCCCATAAATAAAGATAGGTACTTGTTGGTGTAAATTTTTTCATCCTTAATCCTAACATACCCATAATTATGATAATCTGGACTTGAAGAAAGATAACTCACTGCGATCTGAGATAATGTGTTTTTGAAAGTTATATGTTATATAAATTAGGAAAGCTTATCTATGTATGTTGGAAAAATTCTGTGATACAGTCTTTTTCTACGAAAAGAGATACGAGCCTCAGCCTCATCTAAACTTACACGTTCGCAAGTGGTTTCTATGGTGTTTTTAAAGAATCTTCTGATTGAGTTAAACCTCAAAAAAGTGAGTGATGCATTTGCAGGTGTGAACACTATTTATTTTTTTATATTTCACCCCCCAAATACTCTGCTGCACTCATCAAAGTTACCTTAGTAATTCTTTCATATCTTTTTACACAAACTCCATAATTGCTAATAGCGACCTCTCGCGATAAATTATGATATATGGAAGAAATGTCTATTTGTTTGTCACTCAACAGGTTATTCGGAGAGTATTTTGAATACAAACATTTCTATTACAAAGAAAATGTATTGTTTAAAAGATATTCCGAGGCGGCTTAGAAGGTTTATAACACTCGTTAATGGCTTAAAGTACGGCAAATAGTTGAAAAAGCAAGATGGAGTAAATTTTTAATAGTAAATATTCTTAATTGCGCATTGGCGGTGCTTTTATCCGAGTAATGTGTGGTATTAAAGCAAAAACATATCTAACATATAATTAATAAAGAGACAAAAGTGATTTTCATAGTCAAGTGGATTTTTCTGCTATCCATAACGTCATTGAATAACTCCCTATGTGTATTATAATGAAGTCCGAAAACTTTTGGCATTAAAACAACACTACTCATTTATTCACTAGTGCAAGTAAATCAAAAAAATGTAGCAAAGTTCTAATCTCAATAGCACATAATAGGCTATTAAATGCATTATTGTAACACTTTGCCGCTGAATAAACTGACTAACATAAATATGGATTATTTCAATAACAGCCCCCGCATGCGAACTCGGAACACCTGGTAGTGTTCCTGGCTGCTTAAATGCTCTATATTTGCACATTTTCATATATGTGTGTACATTTGTGTATATTTATACAAGTGTGTGTCTGTTCATCTAGCCTCTATTTTGTTTCGGGTCAAACTGCCAGCGATACTCATCGGCGGCGCATAAAATCCTCCCCAAAGACCAATTTACACGTGCACTTCAACATTAAGGCAGCACTTAAGTATGCATGTTGTACTTACATACTAATGTATATGTACTTATGTGGTCATCAATAAATAATTTTTATGTCCGCACCACTGGCATTTGATAAATGTAACAAATGCGCTTATAATTACAATAAAAATGTGCCGAAAATTTCTATCAATGCCACTGCCAGTCCACTAGTGGTCATATAAATATTTTGTGGACAGGCACTTGAATGAAAATATGCATACGAGTTTGTATGTATATCAGTAGGGTCTCTGTGGTGCATAAGTAAATAAAAGAATGTTTCATAACAATTGGGGTTAGTTAGTTTGCTATTTTTTTCAGAAGCAGAAATATGGATTTATTATTTGATTACTTTTTCGCTTGATTGGGCACTTGTTTTGTATTTCCTTAGATTTGAGGTGGGTAAGGGTGGTTTAGGTTTTACTTGCATATATGCAAATGAAGTGTGTCATCTTTTTAGTCATAAATTTTCATAATTTTTGGCATTATTCACCGTTTAATTGTTTGGAAAAAGAAAGGCATTTCGAACATTTGTCTCAATTTCTTTTTTTTTTCGACAGAAGTCGTGCGAATATTTGGTGGCAAAACTGTTGATGAAAAAGAGAACGTCGAGTGAAAAATTAGAACAATAGAATCTGAAAATGATGTTAGAAAAATTACTAATTGAAAAAAAAAAAAAAATCGTAAAATGAAGAAAAAAAAAGTTCAATTGTTTATTGCGTAATTCTGTATTATCCTTCCTTATAATACATAATTAGGCTATAAAGCTTTTTAGTGGATTATTTTATTCTTTTATAAGTATGTAAAATGTTTTAAATTTTCAGCCTAACGTGAGTAATTTTTGCGAGAATTCCACTTAGATATCTCACTTTTCTTTCTTGAGTAGATATCAATTGTGTTGCATATTTTGAGGCGCATAAAGTTGATTAATTTGGTATTTATTCCCCTCACTTCATATAAAAGTTTTGAAGGCTTTTCTGCCAAAAAAGGTTATAAAATCGCATTGGAAAATAGTTTTCAATACAATTTTAAATTTCTTCGGATTTATTCAAGTAAGCAATCTTTAGACTTTTTATAAATCAAGCTTCCACAAATACATGAGTGAGCTTAATTATTTATTCCCAATTTGTAAAACTAATTTTCAGAGTGGGTGAGAATGCTACTCGAATGTATTATTTTTATATATATTTTATATTCTTTGTTATTTTTTATGATCTTTTTCTGCTAACTTCTTCGGTAAATAATTTATATTTTCTTTGTGAGCCCGCCATTTGGTTCAAATATCTGTAAAATCAAAAATATACATATTTTAGTAGCAAGTCTTATGTAGGCAAAGATGCCGTGTTTTACTTTTTTCCGGTAGTAGAAGCTCCATTTTGTATCTAAACGGCAATATTAAAAATATTCCTAAAATGATTGAAAAAATTCGATTACTTTTTTTTTTACTTCCGGAATAAACTATAAAAAAAATGTCTCAGGGTTCTTGACTTGGCTAACTACTTAAAGAATAATATATTAAAAATCTGAAGAAAATTAAGAAAAATATATGTCTTCATCAATATGCCAATATTAAAACCATTTATAAATACATGTTAGAAAGCGAAAAACTCGATTAAAATTTCTTTACTTCAAGAATAAAATATCAAAGGTGTGTTAGTTCCTTCAAGGTTTTTAACTGCGCTAACTTCCTAAAAAGGTCAATTAAAACTCTGAAGAAAATCAAACAAAAATCGGCTTCATCTATTTTAATCGTTTTCCGTACTTCTTCTTAAAATAATTCTAAAAAAAAGTCTATCTTCAGTTATCGTATCATTTTTAAATGCTGTTATAATTCAGTTTCATTTAAATTGCATTTTTCTGTAGTTTTTAAACAACACACGAACTAAATGCAGCCTGATGTTTTGCTTCTTAAACAGAACCTAGCACACAGCTTTAAAACAGCTGGCTAAAAAAATACAAGAAAAAAACATCTCACCATGATAAATGCAACTGAAATTTGAAACTGTAATTACGCGCTTCAGTAAACAACTAGAAAAGGTCATTAACATACAAAAGCAAGGCAGAAAATTACATTTCAACGCAAGCGTTGGGGAAAAAGTGCAATAAAAGTATGTATGTGTGTACATATATATGAATGCATGGATATTTTACTCGAACAAGCAACAATGCCTGCACCTACAAAAATACTTAGGAAGCAATAAAAATACTTACAGCTGTGCGCCTAGCGGCAGCATGCGTCAGTCACACAAAAGTTGCTGACAGCAGAAAAAAATTGGCGAAAATCAAAAAATTTGTTATCACAATTAAAATGTGTCACACAAAGCAACAAATAAATTACGGTAAACTGGCAAAAATTATTAAATTAAAGTGCATTAAATTGAAGCACAAAAAAAAAAAATCAAAAAAAAAAAAAAAAAAAATACTTAGAACAAAGTGCTCGTAAAAACCGCCTGGATTTGCATTTTCCGTTTTGCTGTTGCTTAGAAATCCGCATAAAAAAGTTAAAAAAAAAAAAAAGTCCACGAAACTTTAGCCAGCAGCCAACGCGGCGGCAAAGGCACAACGGGCAGGCGCACTCAGCTGGGCAGTCGGTGTGGCGGTTCAAGTGACAATAAAATTCGTATTTTTCGCGATAAAATTTAATTGCGCAGCTTTGCGACGTCAATAAAATCAACAAACTGTACCAACAGCAAAAAAATACACAAAAAGTTACAAGAAAAAATATATAAATTACAACAAAAATAAGTTGTAGCAAAAGGTTTTGCCGCTACTGACGGCAAGCGCCTAGAAACCTGCTAGTTTTTAGTGACAACACACTGCAGCTACGCTCCTCACCCTCTGTCCATTTATCGACAGGCAGTCAGCGCGTGTTCGGCGTACGTGTGCTTGATGGCACTACTGCACTGCGCTGGTGTCCATTGGCCCGCATGCCTATCATTGGCTCGCCAGCGACTTAGATTGCATTTTGCATTTATTGTACTGCAGCGTAATAAAATTGTTACGCTTTCCATATATAAAAAATTTATAACTATATGCACATACACATACATACATACTTATTTGCGGTAGTTTTTTAATTTGTCGTCCAACGTACGTTTGGCTTTCGCATGTGGCCCCACAAGTGTTTCGAAAACAAAGAGTTTCGAAAGCTTCCTTTATGTGCGTCTATAAATGAATGAACTGTGTCATATTGCAGTTTTTATTCTACAGTATTCTACGATTTTATGTTTTTGCTTTTTTGCACGCTCTGCAGTATGGCGCAATTTACGTCTTAAACTGTGAAGAACACCTGTGTTTATAGGCGGCACATTTGTGTTTACAAAGTGATGGGAAGGTATTTTTTGAAAAAGGTTTTCTTAAATAAAATTATTTTTCTGAAGAAGACATTCCTTGTTAATTATTCACTCATTCAGACACAATTTGGTTGTAGGGTAAAGAGAAAATTTGCCCACGCTGTCAAGGAATGTTCTGTGCTGAAGATGATTAATGTTGCACTTAGTGGGTTATTTTAAGAATATTACAAGCTAGTTGGTATAAGTTATATAGTAAACATTACTTTTTTGAAAATACATTGTTTTTACATTATTAATAATAAGAGTATACAATATAGGTCACCAGTATACCGTAGATACCATAGATTACTCACAAACATGTGCAGAAATAACACATAGGATGTATCATATAATATTTGGACTCTATTAGACTCGGACCGGTATTGAACAAAAATTGAGGATCGGGTTTGCAGTAATATCAGTTATGAACTATAAAGAAATAACCACTTCGAAAATAATCCGAAATATAAGTTAAAACGATTTCAAAGTAGCGCCAATATATTGAGAAAACATATTCATTTGGATATTATTAAAATATTCTTATTTTTGTAAGGACATACGTTTCTGAAATTTAAATATTTTTGACCTTCAACCGCACAAAATTCAAGTTTGCAGGCATTATTTAGGGTTGAATTGCTCTTCTTTAATAAGAATATAGAAACCAGGATAGTGTTTCTGTTGGAGACACTAGATTTTATACTTATTTTATCTTATTAAATGGTTACTCGACAATTACTTTTCTCTGCGTTTCCTCATTTCCTCTATGTTTAAGGACGAGAAAATGAGATAAATAATCAGTAATAGATTTTTATTGCTATTTATTTTGTGTGAGAATAATAAGACATTCATCGAAAATATGCATACCTAAAATCAAATATGTTCAGTTATATGAGAGATCATAAAATTAGGATTCTTTTTAAATTTCGAAAAGTTTCTAGATATTATTGCAACTATCGCCAAGTATTCAAAAACCTCATTTTCTCTTAGTTAGCTATCAAAAGATTCTGAAAATATTCGTTATGTTGCAAAATAAAAAGATTCGTTAAGTTTTCAAATTCGTCGATAAGTTCTAAAAAATTTCGTAATACATAGTTTTCAACACTTTTTAACTTCAAAACCTTTTGGTAAGCTTAAATTTATAATAGTTTTGAACTCTTATAATCTTTGTAAACATTCAGAAGCTTTCGTCAAGTTTCAAATACTTTTGTGTAACCTCAAGACCCTTCGATAAGTTTATTGTACATGCTTCATGTTATGAAATCGTTCATTCATATTAAAAAAAAAAAAAAAAAAACTTCGTCAAATTTTCAAACTTTTTGTTAAACTTCAATAACATTTGGAAAGCTTCAATAGACGTTTATATAACAATGAAAACCTTCGCTATAACTTAAAAACTTTGGATAAATCGATCGTTATATTAAAAAAAAAAAAAAATATTTGCCGATTCTTTATTTAAATATTTTTTTTATGATTAAAATATACAATATTTATGAGTATTGATTGATGATGAGAGCCATATTATATTGGCTAAGGTCAACTTGTGTTTTTAGGTATCAGTTTAAGGGGCAAACTAATTATTTTCTATATTACTCATAGTTTGTCAGTTTTAATTATAAAATTCAGTTTGTGACTTACTCTTTCTCTCACCTTCTTCTCGTACTTTGATTTTGGCACATCCTTTTTCTTCTTTCGTGGCGGTATTCGTCCATTAAATTCCTGCAAACGTTCACGGCCGGCGGTAAAATTATCATAACGGTCATCGAACTCATCCCAGCTGGTCTCGTGTTCGCTATGATACTCGCGTTCATCATCATTGGTGGTTGACGTACGACGAGAGCTATATGAATAAATAATAAAATATTTATTGCATTCATTAAAATAAGACATATATGACAACAAAGATTTTTACAAGGAACGAACGCTGTGAATTATAAGAAATCAGTCTACATTTATCAAATAGCATGAAAATGAAAATCATGTCGCCTACTTGTGAAAAATGCTTGCGAGTTTTTATCACAACACATAATGTGTGGAATCAACGAAGAATAAGTAGCGATCATGTGTGTGGGAGAGGTGAATGAGCAGTACAAGTGACCAGCTGCGAATTGTGCTCATTCTCATGGCGATAAAAGAAATATGTATATGTGCAAGCGATAACATAGGCGCTATGATCGAGACACACTGATCGACACAATTACACTTGTAAGTTAGCAAGCTGCAGCTTAAAGCGTTCAAGTCTTTAATTATAGGGATTATCTTGACAGCAAAAGATCGTCGAACATGTTAATATGTATTGCAAGCGCTAGCTGTTTGGGAAGCTGGGGGCCTGTACATTTGCCGACGGCTGCTGTCGCCATTGGCGTTGCCAACCAAGTGATAGCGTACAATATATATGCGGTGCGTGAAAACATGTCATGGGAATTGATATTTTTAGCGTATAAACAGCAGGCAACAAAAGTGAGATTTCGCAATCTAAATGGCGCGTTAATGTGTTGCGGGAGCTGCTGTCGGTCGTTGATCGCGCGCGCAATCACACTACGTTTGCTTTACCCCCGCATATGCTTTCTTAAATATTCAAACATTACAATATATGTACATATATAGTATGATCGAAATCAGCAGCGCTGTACGCTTATAGTTGACACTTTGCTAAGCACATCGCACTACTGTATAAAGTAGGCGTTTTGAGGCGATAAGAGAGTGTATTGTACTGTAATTTATTGAATGAAAATTTGGTATAATCTTGACGTTAATGAGTTGTACTCAATTTGTTCACTGTTTATTTATGCTGTTCAAAATAAGCATTAAAATTCGTACTGGTTAATAATTTCAAAGTTATGTTATTATTCAGTTTTCGTTTAAAAATAAAAGTAATTTCTAGTTCAGGAAACACTTTAAATACTGACGAAATTTTTTTTGCGCGTTCGTTAAGTTTTCAAAACTTTCGTCCAGTTTTGAAAACTTTCGTTAAGTGTTGGAATAGAGTTAATAGAGACAAATTTAGTTGAAATTATTTTATTTCAAGACATTTATTGCCAATTAAAGTGCTTTTCAATAAAATTTTTGTAAACAAATTATTATTAGGAAAATGTGCATGCTTGAAAATAATTTTTTAAGTACAACTAAAGTTAGTAATTAGCATTACTATGTACACTTACCGCTTCTGCGCATCTGAGAGGCTGCGATGCAAACGCGAATGTCCGCCCATACCGCACGATGTCGTCGATGTGGATGTCGACGCTGTTGCCACACAACCGCGTTGGTGCGTTGTCGCTTCCGTCGCCCCGAATACATTGCCGGTGCAGGTGCTCGCATTGGCGGTGAGCGGTGTCGGCGGTGGTGTATATTGATAATATGGATATGTATATTGTTGGTATTGTTGTTGCGGCGCTGGTTGACTATGTGCACCATTGTGACTACTCGACGGCATTGGTGGTGCCGATTGCGGTGGTTGTAGGTGTGATGCGTTGCTGCAACCGCCACTGATGTTGTGATGACGAAAGAAGGTATTCTCTTCGCCAGCCGCATAACTGACGCTGGTACGTGGTGTACGTGGTGTACTAAGACTGAGTGGGAAAAAAACTTCGCCATTGCCGACACCGGCACCACCACCACCGCCGCCACCGCTGCCACTCCCTGTGTATGGTGAGGGACTGTGCACTTGACAGCATGGACTGGCTGGTGGGGGATACTGGAAGGCGGTAGCATCTGAAAGTAGAAGAAATTAGATGGAGATGTGAGAATTTAGTAGAAATTACTTAGTAAAAAATAGTTATTTTGTCGCATTTGACGAAAAAGTTTGTGGATTGGACATAAAATTCTTAGTCATGATTTATAGAGCTACAAATAATTTCATTTATTAGCTTTTTTTTATTTATATTTATATATTAGCTTTTGTCGTTATATTTAAAAATATTTTGTAGTTTCACAAAATATTCGTTCAGTTGAAAATATTAATTTTACAATAAATTACAATTTTTAGTCAAAAATGTATTAAATAAATTTCGTTAAGTTGTTGGTGTTTTCGTTAAGTTTTACAAAGAAGTTTAGAGACAATATCTTTAAGCCACTTGCGTATTTCTCAGGTGTATGTAATAGTTTTTGGTCAAATAAGCAAAAAAATATTTCGTTAAGTTTTCTATTTCTTCACTTTTCTTTGTCAAAAATTGGAAGCTAATAAAATAAAATAATAAAAGTTAAGGACTTGATTCTAAAAATACATTTTTAATCGGATTAATAAAAAAAGTTTCGTTAAGTTTTTACATTTTTCGTTAAGTTAAAAGAAATATTTAAAATTGTTATATCATAATACAAGTTAATAACTTATTCCAAAAGCAATATTAAATGACCCCAGAATAATAAGATTGTGAGAACATTCTTCTGGCACCACCTGTATGACGTTTCCGTCACTGTCACCACGCACTTTTTGATAAAACACCACTTAATTTTATAATTGGCCACAGTAAATAGTATAAAGTTACAAAACTAACAAATTGGCGCTTTTATATACATACAAGCCATCAGCAAATAAGCTGCAACTCAGGCTAAAAATGACAAGCCACCTGAGATCAAGCGATCATATACACTTACACAAAGTAGTAAATGTATTTTTGCAAATATTGCACATGTGTACACAATGGCGTCGGCATGTTGAATTGAACGCATAAAAGCAACAACAAAAATATATGCAAAGTAAGCAGCCCAGCTCTTAATGCATTGAAAGCGTTTGAATGCAAATGCGAAATCATAAAAATCAATCAAGCAGAAGAAGGCATTTAAAAGGTGGAAATAAAGCAGAAATTAAACATGAAAAAGGTGCCAATAAAAATTGCATATAATTTGCATGAATTATACAAACTATTCTGTAAAGTATGTGGAAAAGGCATATGTCAGCTAAGCGCAAACATATACATGGAAATATATTTGCATATATGATAAATGTAAGTGGTTAGAGGCAAGCGAGCACACATATTAGATTTACGCGAGTGCACGGCTAATAAATGCAAACACAACTTGCCACTTTG
Organism: Bactrocera latifrons; assembly: GCF_001853355.1. Lineage (NCBI taxonomy): Eukaryota > Metazoa > Arthropoda > Insecta > Diptera > Tephritidae > Bactrocera > Bactrocera latifrons. The sequence goes on from NW_017535296.1 coordinate 1,762,851, forward strand.
CATATTGCAATGTAATTTGAGCTATGCTGTTTTACCTTATTAACTAAGCTTTGATTGTTTCATAAGTAATTCGCTCTTCTTTGAATTTAAATGGCACATTAACCTTTGAGTTGCTAAACTTGCTATAAAAGAATAATTATAAAAAATTTTTATCGATTTTTGATTAATTATTAATGAGAAATTATCGATATATGGATGTGTGCTTGCTCTTTTCCTGTCGTATTACTAATTTTTAGAGCGATTTTGTGGATTCTGGTGATTCGGGTGATTAGGGAAGTTTATGTAATTGCTTGGATTCCGTTCCAATTCCGATTATCTTTATATACTTTTTTTCATAAATTTTTTTGTTTTGTATAATTTTTTTTTTAATTTTTTTGTTTCAATATTTTTTTCCAAATATTTGTATTTTTGTTTTTTTTTCGAAATATTTAATTTTTCGAAAACTTTGTAACCGATACCGCAAAAACATAGAAATCAATGCGCCATTAACCGCTACCGCCAATAACTCGTCGCAGCCGCCAAAACAGTGGCGCAATTCTGCACATTTGACCCACTATCCTTGATCTCACGCGTACATTGATAGCAGCAACAAGACAAGCTAACAGTTACAGCTTTGTACGTAATTGGCGAGACAACTTGAATAATAGCAACAGCAGTCGCCGCTAAATGAGAAACGTTTAAAAGGAGCAGAGCAGAGGAGTGCGGGGTAAAAGCAAATGCTGTGCAAACCTTGCGCTCAGCTGTTCAAATGTTTAATTTCATTATGAACAGACGCTTTGCCGCAGATAGCAAAAGCTAATGGAGCGTAAATTTGTTGTTATTAACATTTTCGGAGGCAACTCGAATGATTGTTCGTTGTGGCTGCAGGCATTGGCACGAACTGTGCAGCGTGCCACTCCTTAACAGCGAAAAGAATGAGTAAAAGAAGAAGAAGAAGAAATATTTTTTATTAATAAAAAAGAAGAAAAAAGTTGGTAACTAATTTCGTTGTTGCTGTTGTTGGTATGTAACATTTGCAACACGCTTGCTGCCACCGTAATAAATGCTGCTGATTTGGTTTGCTTTTGTTGTTGTTTTGCTATTTTTTGCTATCACGCGCTGACAATGATGTATAAGCATTTGTTGCCATTAGCCGCTAGCGAGCTGGCGCACGTGAATCGCTCGTTCGATTGGTCGTTTGGCTGGCGGCCGCGCAAGCTTAAGCAGCCGGGCAGCTGTCGTCGCTAACCTTGAAATGTAGTAGCATCATTAATTTCATTACAGCATAACACATGGTGGATTTGCTGTCATTTGCTATTTTACAATGCATTTTTTTCCAACTCGTGAAGCTGAAGCGCAATAATGGTAGTAATAAAGTAATAACAACAACAATATGCAATGCTATTTGAATATTTGAACTGCAGCTTGGTTGGCATTTAAAATGGCATTAGAACAATATTAGATATGAGTTAGCGTTTTTTTGTTGAACTTTTAATTGTTGTTGTAGTTGTAGTAAAGTTGTTGCTGTCGCTGTTAGAAGTGCGGTATATGCGGTATATTCTAATGAAGCATGAAAATGCAATTGTTGGAATAATTACAACAATAGATAAAATTGTAAAAAAAAAATTAAAAAATAGTTATGAAAAACTTATTCAAGATTATTATATAAAATTTGATTGCATTGAGGGAAAGAGGGGCGATGAGAAGTGGCTGGCTTGAGAGAGAAAAAAAAAAATTAGAAAGAATTTGAAATGAAAAAAGTGACCTCATTTTTTTAACCATAATAATGATAAGTTCAGCTAAAAATAAAAATTTAGCGAATAGCATAATTCTGAGGTGACTTTTGTAGAAAAAAAATGACTGAAAGCTTTCCACTTTTCAAAATATTATTTAAGTATTTTTAACAGATTTGCAACCATATATTTTGCTACAGACAACAAATCAGAAATATATATTTATCCTGGGCTGAACTTGTTACTCATAGTCACTTATTCAGAAGTGAATATCAGTCATCGTATAGGTATAAAAATATTTCTTCCATTCCAAAAATTATGTATTCAAGATGTCGTGATCTAAGACCGTCGACTAAAATGATCGAAAACACAAAAGTTTCGACACAATTCTATTGCATACTAATGAAAATTCGCTAATAGAGAATGCTACGTACTCGATAATCGTGATGCCAATACGATCAAAAATTTTGAGACGCCGAAACGAAACAAATCTCTCCGATTCCATATGAGATGCTTCACGGAACCCTTAAATGTACTTTTGTTAAGCCACACAACCTTTAAACTAGTAAGATAATACTCGCTAGAATCTCTAAAGTCGAGTCTAAACTACGCGATTGTCTCCTTTGGTGGCATATTTGTATGCACTGATGATTTACATACCTCTCAGAAAAAAATCTTTGAGTTCTTCTTATAAATAGCAAAAAGTAAAAGATATATATCTAAGTTCTAAGCATCTTAAGACTCTCTGAAACACTTTGTTTACAGCTGTATTATATATATAATACAAAAAATATTATAATATATAATATATAATATTTTCGCTTTGCTAATTAATCACTCGGTTCACAGTTAAAGAACTATACCACCCTAACACAGTTACTGCATTATAGTATCAAAATAAAACAAGCGCACTGTAATCGTTGTTAAAGAAAAGTGACAGCCACAAATATTTTCTCAGCCGCAACTGACTTCAAAGATAAACTTGCCGCCTCGAAATTTATTTTTGCGGTATGTGCGCTAGAGTATTTTCTTGTATTCATACATTAAGAATGTTATTGTTGTAATTAGTAAGCATATTTTACTTATTTTTTATCACATAAATGCTACAAGATTTTTTAATAGCTGCGCGTTGTTGTAATTTATTCTTGACTATATTTTTTTTTTTTTCATTTATTGGGAACATGCATATATTTACAGATTCAAGTGGTGTTGTTGTTATTGTTTAACGTTTGGTAGTTTGAACTAATTAAAAAGCAATTACAACATTTTATACTAGATTTTCGCAAATCATGTCAGCATTATGGCAATTTTCAATATAATTTCTGATTTTTTATTGTTCTATGCAGAGAATGCGTTGTTTCGAGGCAGACTATGAGGCATCGACGTTGTTTTTGTTGACTCTTTTGGTTGCTTTGATAAGTTGCCACGTGTTGTTGGATATGTGCTGTTAGAGTAGTTGCTTCTTTGGAGCATCTTTTGGCAGCAATTGATTGCTGCTTGTGGTTTGAGATAAGAAAAAGGACAAAGAAGATGAGAAAAGAGAGGAGAAGGGCGTACCAATTGTTAAATATGTAAATATTAAGTTGCAATCATTTAAGTATAATCATAATTTCAATTCACTTGGCATAATTCAATTAATTCTAATAAAAATATTCATCTTCATCAATTAATTGATTATATTAATTTTAAAGATTAATTCTTGGTCATATTTTACTTTATATGTCACCAATAAACTTTATTGAAATAATTTCTTCTATTAAAAGTTTGGTTTTTTTCCGAACTAATTTCTTCTTGTACAACAAAATCGTTTAGTCATAGGATTAATTTAATTTACTTACTTAATTTGTAAAAAAGTTAGCTAAAACTTGTTTTATATGTGAAATTGAATAAAAATGAATCCCAGAAAGAGTTCCAAAGAATGAAAGTCATTTGTTTAATTGAGTTAAAGTAAAGTGAGTGCCTTACTATAAATTAAATAGTACTAACCAAAACTTTGAGTATTTTTTATTAATTCTATGCTAATGTAGTTGACTGCATTCATTTTGAATATTAGTTAGACTTTAATTTTTAAGTCATTAACTAATTTAATAGATTTTTTTAATTTTACCATTCAGTGCTTTGCGTTTGAATATTTACATAAGAAGGATAAATGTTTCGAATTTGCATGCTGAAAAATTTCAAAATTTTTGATATTAAAAATAGTCAATTAAAAATGTATAAATTGGTTGAATTATAATCGACTAATTAGTTAGCTATAATCAGTTGATTAAAAAAACATTGCGTGGAATTTATTTTTGTGCACAAAAAAATGTTTTATTTATGAAAAGAAACATGCAAAGATTTTGATATTTGATTATTTAGTTAAAGAGTAAGGTGCCCGTTTAGCTGAAAAGTCATTTGGCTTTTTGATTGATTAGTTAACTATAATCAGTTTATTGAAAATCCATCTCGTGAGACTTATTTTTGTACACAAGAAATAATTTAGAATCCAAAATTCATTATTTGATTATTTAGTCACTGATTAAGTCTCACATTTAGTTGATAAGTCGTTTGGATTTAATTATAATTAATGGCTAAAGCTAATTTTTAAAAATTGCAGCTGGATAAAAGTTGCAGTGTGAACAAGCGTGAAGGTAGTCGATAATAAAGCAATATCATTTATATTATTGAAAATTTATAGGCATTATCCTTTATTAATTTTCTAATTTAATTAACTGCATTAGTAAGGCACTCCTACATTTATGACTAACTGAATGACAGTTAAAAATCAGCAGAAATTATGAGACGCATTTTCTCATGCAAAACTTTAATCAAGTAATCACGTACGCACACACACACACACACACACACTCACGTTGCAACAATTATAAATTTAATGCAATGTTCCGCTTCATGCGCCATCACAACTTTAATCTAATAATAGTTGCGCATACGCCATGTATGTACCTGCATTAACACATACATACATATACTATCTTCACGACTGCTCATGGCAGATGCGAATGAATGCTACAAATGCGCGGCGATCTTTAAAATTTATCATCATTTTATACTTTTGCTAATGCATATTATGGCATAAGAATTACCCGCTGCAATATTTATTGCAAATACACACACATTTACATATGTATGCATAAATAATATAAAGAGCATGTGAATGACAAAGTAACGAGACAGACGTACAGGCCAGCAGTTGTAATCAGCCAAGCTAGCCGTTGGCGTTGTGGTTATGCGCTGGTAGCTAAGCTAAGCTGCGACGCAACAGCTTGGCCTTGAAGTTTTGCAATAATCTTTTTTTTGCTTTTTATACTTAAATGTGTTATTTATAATTTTTTTGCGCGATTTTTTTGTGTTACAATGCGCTTGTAAGTTCCTTTGCAGCAATAAATGCAAAAGACAGCAAGCAGTAATTATTTAGTTGTGAATATGTAAGGAAACAGAAAAAAGGCAAAAAGCGCATTTTGCGTCATTTTAAATTGCCAAGCGGGTGGTGCTCAGCTTACGATAATGAGCGGCAACTACAAGATACTGGTTTAAATATACCCGCATTTAAGAAAAAGTTGTAATGAAGTAATTAATAAGTACATACATATTAGTATATAAGCGGTATATGTGTATGAGTTATAAAATAAATGCCATTGAATATATTTCTAATGAAAAAACAGCAAATTTATGTTAAATGGTGTCACTGAAGATTAAAGCTGCAAGTGTGCTTTACTGCTTGTTACAACTGACTGAGGAAGCGGGTTAAATGGCGCAAGTTGAAATATATTTTGAACTCGTACCACAATAAAGGTGTGGCTGCATGTTACTGGTGGCTGATTTGCTGTTAATCTTTATTTATATGCACCAACATATGCATTTGTACATATAACGAGGTTATATTGTTTGATATATCTTTCACACTTGAGACAAGTTCGAATTATTTGCACCTAGTATAAAGAAAAAATAATAAATTTTCACATTTCCATAAGTCGCACTTTAAAAATAATATAAAAAAACTTAAATCGATATCTCAAATAAATTTTGAGTTGAAGCCTTCTAAAGTTTGTCCATAGTTCGATAGTAACATTAGTTTATTATCGAAACTATACTTTTCAAAATTACTTAAGTAACTTTAAGATTTTTTCTACGTTTTGTATGGAGAATAACCTACCAACCAAGAAACAACCAAGATTTTTCCTAAAAGTCACACTTTTTTAAGATTTGTCATTGTACGGATAGAGTCTTTAGTTTGAAATGTTTTTATGACGGCATGTAAGGACAAGGTTGGGTAGCTGATGCAATGAATAGCTTTGTTATATCGCAGCTAGAGATCACGAATAACTCGAACAATATTTATTTATTTCCTTCAAAAATTTTACTATTGAATATTTGAAATATGAGTAAATATACCAATAAATGAAATAATTATTATTGTTTTATTTTTTATTCCCAAAAAACCAAAGTTTGTGACAGCAGGTGTGTTTCTTAAATTGCTTATTTATCATTATCCATGAAAGAGTTTATATCATTTTAACACTTTCATTGTTTTAAATATTTTATTTCTGTTTTAGCTCTCATTCTTCTTAAAATTTACAACTAAAGCAATTTTTCTTCGCGCCTTTTTCTTTTTTTATTTATTTACAAAATTTTATTTAATTGTTTAATTAATTGTTTCCTTTCGAATAAATATATTCTAGTAGTAATAATATAAAATTTAAACTGGCTCAGTTAATTACTTTTAAAGTGGCACGTGCCCTTTTAATTTTTAATTAAGTATTTACTACGAAATCTGCATAATTTCCGCTGGTGTTTAGAAAATATGTCATAAAATTAATATTTATGAGGCATAATACAAATTATCACAGCACATGTGAAGTGGTTAACAAATGCTTGTCAGTAGTTTTAATTAATTTTATCTGTTTCAAGAGATTTCGAACTATATTATCATAATTATTACTATAAAGGTGGTACTTTTTTTTAATAAGCCATCCCCCAGAAATATTTCATTATACAATATTGCATATATATTTCATAAGTATCTAAAAATTCATTGCACGTGAAAGCTCTTAAAAGTTCCATTTGAACAAGAAGGTTCTAGGCAATGAAAGTTCATTATTATTGTGCATTGAAATGTGAAAGCTTTCATACTTCAACATTAGCTTGAAAGCTTTAAGCTATGTAGACTTAATGTTATTCTGAAAGCTCTACGAAATCAGCAAAAGTCAAGCTTGTATAGTATGGAAACCGAGATGTTTCAACTTTTATCCGGTGAAAGCTGGGTAGTAAGAAAGTGATCATGATATAAATAACCAAAGCTCGGCAAAATTCTGAAAGTTCTTAATCATGAAACTCACCATAATTATGAAAGTTCCACACATTTTGTTAAAAGCGTATTACTATACTATATAAAAGCTTGAATCCGAATACATGGAGTCGGTACTTAAGAGAGAAAACAGTATGAATGACATTGTTTCACAAACTTCATCCATATTATAACGGATATCAAGTATATTGTTAGAATGAAATTTAAAAATAACAATATCGTGAAGCTTTGAAAAACTAAAATTTTAAAAGACTCATATCAGAATAAATGCGAAAATGAAATATGGGCATAGGTTCGAAAATAAGATACATTAAATGGCGATATAAAAATATTTTTTAATCATAACTTGCATTTGCTCTACATTTTGTCAAAAATTTTCATGACAACCCTCAAACTCGCTTATGTTATAAATTATACACTGTTAGTTACAGTTGCAATTCACCAAGTGTTGCATTGTTACCACTTCAACTAACGCTGTCACAAAATTTTTGTCAACTGTCAAACCAACCAACATTTCAGTTATGACAGATGACAGCAGTGTAGCCATACGAGTATGTCTGTTTATTAAAAACTAACGAAAACATTCAACGACTGTGATACTTTTGGAGAAGTCAAAAATTATCATTTATATACATCGACATATAGTTGTATCTATATATACAACCACATATAGTTGTATCTCAGTGTATTGCCGGACAGTCGCACAGATTTTGGCGCACAGCTGGCCACCAAATCACAACCATAAATGACAAATTACGACAACAACAGCAATAACAAAAGCAATACCACAAATCAATGAATATGTGCATGAATGAGCGAGTGAGTAGACTGGCCAGGCAGACTGATCGCATGCCAGCACCAAGTACTATGACCGCTAGCCAGTAAGCAAAAATGTTGCCATTTAAGTGTCAAACAGACAAACAATGTAGCAAAGCAGAAAAAACTTATGCAGCGACAAATGAAAAACTAAAAAGTGGCACAGCCAAAAATGGCAAAACAATGAAGCATACCACAATAAATAATAACAGCACAGACATTGCAACAAAAAATGCGCAAAACATATTGTGATGCAATGTGATCGCCATATAGATCGACTATGGAGTGATATGCGTGCGCTTGATCGATACATGTTATGTTAGCTACTGAATGACAGACAGACAGATACGGAGGTGTCAAGTAAATTTTTAGAAATGCGGGAAATGGACTGAGAATGTTTGAAACAGAAAAATGTCGGTGCAAATAATTAAAATTAGAATGATATTGATATATGTATATATATACAGATATATATGTATGGGTGTACATATATACACATATATTTATATGCTATACTATATATATACTATAAATAAATATAATTATTATTTGTAAATATATAGGAATATATATTTCAACTGCTATATAAGCTGTCTTAAGGACGCTGCTCACAGAGTTTTTTTTTATAGGAAAAACATTTTTTTGCTGATATGCAATTATACACCGTTAATTGACCGCTTAAACGGTCATAAACACTGCCGCCAAACTAAATTTGGTATTAATTGAATGTGCGAAAAGATCGCAAAAATTGGCATTTATGGTGTGGCATGCTTACGCTGAATGCCACATGCGCAAATGATGCACATATATACAAATATACAAGCGTTTCTCTTTATATATATATATATAATCGATCATATGTATAAATATATAAGGCAGATTTACACATGTCTATTGTCCATTTCTGGCGCTGGTCATTGGCGTCTAAAAATCATTTCATACAGAACAAAGCGCTTCAATGTGTAAAACAGGTAGCCACGAATAGCCATAACGGTCAACTATGTATTATATATATATATATATAGGTAGCTGCAGTTGTATATCACATATGTGCCTACCAATTTTTTTTTTTTTTGCACTTTTATAGACTTTTTGCCAATTTTGGCAGACGTCAAGTTCAATGTGTGACCAAATGCGCAAAGCAAGTGTTGCAAGGACGTTGCCAAATTTGAGGCATTAATTACAAGCTAACGGTTATGCTGCAAGGAAATGACTGTTGTGTTTGCCGTAGCGCAATGCGAAGGTTAAAATGCAGGAAAAGTGTTAATTTAATTTCCGACAAATTTTAAAATTTCGAATGTAAAGACCGTTAGTTTTGACATTTTACTCTCTGATGATTTTTTTGGGAACTTTAGTTTTACGAACAGTTTAGGTTTTTTAACGAAAATAAAGATATTTTTTAAATCAAGATACCGTTAGTTTAGACATTTTACATTTTTAATTGATAATAGTGAAGAATATGTTTTACGGAAATGATATTTTTAATGAACATATGTCGTTTTGCAACAAAACAGTTTGTGAAGAATTATTTAGTTTGAATCAAGATACAGTTAGTTTTGATATCTCTCTTTCTGAAACAAGGTTTTCAACAAAAAAAATTACATTATTTTATTTTACTGTGATTTTCTTCAAAAATACATATATGCTAAACTTGGTACATTTTACTAAATTTCTATACATATGCATATATGTATATATGTATGTTTACCAAAGTTTTAAACTAAGTAACATAGTGCATTTAGTAATACATCAGGCATTTCCTTTAAAATGTCTTCTTATTGGCCCCCAATAAATCTTTTCTCATTAGCCAAATTACAATGAATCCTTCGCCATATTTCACAATACCTTGTAAATTGTCACTTTCTCACAGAAAAATAAAAACTTTTTGTTAATCGATTTTTCTTGCAATTTTGTTGTTGTCTTACGTACAGCAACTTGTTGCCATTGTCTGTTCATCATTGTATTTCGTTGTAAAGCAACAAAGAACTTTCTTCACACTCAGCCGTTTTTACGTTGAATGCGCTGAAAACCGGATGTACAAGTGTCTTTAACGCCACATAACGGTTAATTAATTACAAAGGCGTGTAAGATGAAAAAGTGAGCTAATTAACAGTCAGAGTGAGGGCATGTTGCGAAATATAAAAAAGCGCGACAAAAAGCGTAATAAATAATTAATAATTTAGTAA
>NW_017535296.1:1773917-1778980 GCF_001853355.1 Bactrocera latifrons
ATATTACTAAATAAATAGAAGTAATGAACAAATTGAGTTTCAAAATAAAAATATAAATATTGCGAGTAAAATATTTAAAAAAAATTTCATTCATTTTGTAAGGAAATATTTGTAAAAAAAATATTTTTGTTTAAATTATTACTACATATTTATTGATGATATTTATATTTTTATGCGATCTAGCCAATTCTAAACCAAATTCGAAACAACAACAAATATATTTAAATATACACATCACTTCAGCTATTAGCTACAAATTTCATGTTATTCATTGCTGTTACTTAAATTCCTTACGTTGATGCTGCTCTAGAAAACACCTATTTGTTTATCACTCATATGTATTCATATGTAAAATTTTGTTCACAATAAACGTTTTGTGCAGTCATGCTTTGTATCACAAGTAAAAAACGGAACAAGTCAGCGCTTACACATACATACATATATAAATGTTTTATGAACGTGCGGTTCTTTGAAAAGTCGATAAACTCAATTAAATCGCGCTTGCTTGTGACGTCACAGTGAATGACAAATTTTTGGCTGATTTGGCGCTACAGACAGTTGACGCGAGCAAAGCGTGCACAACAACTGCTAATTATCATACAAATATGTATGTGTGTGCGTGTGTGTGAGCGCACGAAATAAAAAAAAACGAAAATATATGGGATATTTTGTTTTTTGTTGAGGTAGGCCCAAGTTTTCGTGAAATTTGCATATATGTATATGTTAGTGCGAGTATATATGTTAGTGTTTATGAAATTGAGTTAAATGAACTTGTGTATGAATAAATTATTTACAAAGGGAAGCGAAAAATTAAGTAACTACTCGTATAATGTGTATGTAAATATTCTTCTGAGATGATTAAACATGGTGTAAGCATTTCGCAATAATTGAAGTGTGGGCAGCAAAAGAGAAAGTTTTATTGAATTTGCACGATTGCCTGACTCAGTGCTATGGTTGAAGGAGTTTGATTGATGCAGAAATTTTTGAAAATAAAATAATTAGCAATTTCAAAATTTGTGTCACTAATATAAAAATATAAAAAATATAATATAATTTGAAAATAAGCAGTTTTTACCCGTGACCTTACTTTGAGTATAATAATCATGATTTATTGTTTTAAGTCTTAAACCATTATTTGTGCTTAAAACCAAAAGAAAATTCAACGTTTTCTTGAATCTTGGAAACTGAGACATAAAAAACCGGGGAAATAAGTTATATTACTGTATAGTGTTATTAATTATCTAAAAAGAATATTTTGAATATACTGCTAGGGTTTTCTAGGCTTTTTCTTCAACTCAAACATCGTTAATGTAACAAGTTCACGAAAATTGGTGTTATTTGTCCGTTAATATATTTTTCAATAACCGCAGTAAGATAATGTACGTCGAAATGACGTACTTATGTTTCTTTACCCGTCAGACTTTCATTTGTATTCGGAGCTACGTCAAACGTGCAGCTGACTGAACATTATTGATATATGTGATCTCAAGCAAAAAGCTAATAATTTCAAAATCTTTGCTATACCTATAATCATTAAGGATATGTCATTTCAAAGTAACGTTATTCTTTTACTGGTATCAAGTAGCATTACTTTTTTGGATTAATACTGCGTACTTTTCTCTTATTGTTTATCTGTAAGTCGTTTGCTACAAAGGAAATAAATATATGATTGCTCAAATGAAATTCGCTACAGTTTCCAGAGAAGAACGAAATTCATAAATTTTATGACATTGCATATGATAAGCGACTATAATTAGCATTTAAGGAGTAGAAAAAAGCGAAAAATATACGGTTGCTTATACCGCCTACCGAGTTGCAATAAAGAGATCCATATATGTATATGTAGGTAGTAGATAATTCTACAGAGCTGAAAATGCAGTGAAGACATTGGGTGCATGTCGAAATACATAAATATATATGTATTAAAAATATGTAGGCATATATGTATTTATGTCTGTAAAAGAAATAATATTCTTCCTCAGAAATTGCGAATCACAAGTAGCTGCAACTTGTAAGAAATACTGTCAACATTTGCCACATGCGTCAGTGTAGTCATGCAATAATTGTGAAGATTTATGAACTTATATGATGAGTTCATAAAATATTCCTTTATATACATATATACACACACTTGTAGTACAAATGATATACGGTCTTACATATATGCCTAAGTAGCTATTGTGCTCACATATTAGCCTCAAGTATTTTAAGTACTATGTTTTTTTCAAAGTTGCAACCTTGACGAGTGTCGTAACATCAACAGCAACATTGTTGCAAGTTGTTAGAATAACAGTTTTGCTTTGTTTCTGCACTTCGTATTGCGAAGATGCGTTGTAAATTATGTGATGAAGTTTTAAAGCTTTGATTTTATTATTTTTTTATTTCTATGCATTTTCCTCAACTGCCAGAGCTAACATGCTTTTTGCTTGCAACGTTTTGTTAGCTCTAAATTGTTATTAAATGCTCCTTAATTGCAACAATTAAAAAGTTAATTAAAAAATCATAAATACTTTATATGCGTTCGAGCAAAATTGCGTATATAAGTATTTGGAACGAAAACAAAAAAATTGTATATATATATATATAAAAATATGTACAAAAAAAATTATATATATATATATTTTGAGAATTGCAAAAATTATAAAAGCATGTGCTATGGTAAGTGTTCTAATGACCTTAGTGTTGAGGGTTATGGAAAAAATAATTGTTGGGATTCTAAAATTTCTTGTAATTCTTGAGTTTTTATGTTTAGTAAATGAGATATTTGGAGGTTGCTAAATATACAGCGGAGGTTTGCGCTCTCATAAAATTACTTGGCTCTTCACCCTCTGATATCTGTGTTTTACTAATAAGATAAAGGACGTATATTTCATTTTAAAATGTATAATATATTACAGGCTGTGAGATGATTACAGGATTTGATAGTGCTGGGTGGTGTCGAGTCATCAGAAGATCTATTTTGTTCAAATAAAGAGCAATTTACCAATTTGCGCCAAAATGTAGGCAACGTCTTTTTAATTACACTGCAATATATTCGAGTGAAACTAATAATTTGGAATTTACTATGTATGTTTTGGATTGTGGTTTAAAGCAGAAAGGTTATGAGATATGTTGGATAATATTTGCATTTTCAGATTTATGGTAACTACTTTAAACAAATTTTAATTCATTCCGCCGGAATGTAGGCTAAAAATGTATTTAATTATATGTTATCGAATATTTTGAGTGCTGACAGCTTTGTTTTTAGTTAGAAATATTTTATTTCAGAGTGTTATTATTTAAATCCAGCTTTACATTGACTTATTTCCATTATGCCTGAAGATAGGCTATATTTTCTTTATTTCTGTTTTTTTTTTCAATTTGTTTATTATTATCTAATAATAAAAATGTGATCAGTACTAATTTTTAGATTTATTTCTTTACCTAATGAATTATTATTTTTTATAATTTCTTTACTTAATTTTCTAAGGTTTCTTTTAATAATAGGAAGTATTAAGAATTTTTAAAATATATTATATATGCATGTATTTTAATTTATTAGATTTACGGTTACGCAACAATTACTTACAATTTTTAGTATTATTTTTAATTTTTATTATTTACCTTTAGAATATATTATTAATTATTTTTTTAAGATTTTTATTATTTTGCTTTCATTTTGTGAGTCAACTTTCAAATGTAAACCCAACTAATAAAGACACATTTTTATTATCAGTGATGCTTGCTGCCGTTTAATGCTTTTTATATACAATATAAGCTTTAAATACACGCGCGTCGTCTCCTATTCACGTCTACGAGTAATTACGCTGCAATTCAATTCATTAATATAAATCATGTCTTATCTGCTGTCCATTAGTCATCCATCCGCGGATCGCCAGTGCGGCAAATAATTGATTGAATGGCGTGCCAAGCGTTGAGCCAAAGAAAACAACTAGTTCGACTACACACAGAAATAATAAAACACAAAGCAATAGAAATAAAAAATCATAATAAAAAAAAGAATCGGCACAAAGCTGAGAAGCTAATTGAATATAATTCACGCTTCGTTTAGATGCGCTAAACGTTATGAGCTACTTTTGCGCGCGCGAAACGTGAGAAGCGCAGCGCCCAGTGCAAGCTTATACCCACCAGCGGCGAGCGCTGAAGCGCGGTCTTACGATTGACGCGCTGTTCATTCGTCTAACTGCCAAGCGTCTAGTATAACTGTTATATAGTATATTAAACTGATTGATAGAATTATGAGCAGCGCGCGGCAGCTATCGCTTATGAACGCTTAGTTTGTCTGCTAGTTGGCGATGGTGTTCGTAAGCCGCTTAGCACCTTCATATTGCGCGCGATAATGCGATTAGTTGCAGCAACAGCAATGCAGTTGCTGTTTCATTTCAGCGATGATAGATCGATAAGACAAACATAATTATATACATACAAGTGCATATTGAATTATAGTAATAAGCACTAACTATTTTCGTATTATCTCTACACATACATACATATCTTTATGCATATTGGTAATCATATTTGTAATTATTATTTCTGTCGCAAAGCGCCGATGCGTAACACTGCATGGGTAAGGTCAAGTTCAATGTAGTGGCGCTTTTATTACTTCCAGTGTCCGCAGGCAGCCGATAATCAAACCAACTGAAGCGAAATTACACTGTGATTCAAATTAGTCAGCACGCACATACATACATATATTATTACATATTAATATATTATATGGGACTTGTTGGTCCCATTCGTAGTCATTCATACGAGAAGCTTCGCAAATTTTCGCGCAGCTTGTGGCTTTTATTGCATGGAGCTTGGTACGTGCGCTAAGTTTAGTACGATTTTGGTTATTTACTAAAACTTTTATTAATTCATTTGGAATTTTTTAAATAAGTCTTATTTAAATATTTCCTAATGTTTTCATTATTAGTTCTTTTTTTAATATTTTGATTAAAATTGTTAAATTCAATTTTAGAATTCATTTGTGCCTAAATTTTAAATTATTATTGTTTGACAAAAAACAAAATATTTTTTATGAAAGTTTCGAAATTATTGAAATATTTACCCTTAAATTT
>NW_017535296.1:1779212-1780873 GCF_001853355.1 Bactrocera latifrons
ATGTTAAAAATTTGAAGGCAGTAAATTATTAAAAATAAAGTGTGGAATTTAATTTAAATATTTTTATTGCTTAGATATTTGCCGCGCTTTTGCTGCTTCACGTGCAACTTATAAAAATACCAGTGGCATGTGTCATCAACTTGACTTAGCTACACCAACAATAATAGCAAAAATACTGGCTAGTGGAAGATATTGCAATAAAAATATTATAATAAAAAATTATTAAATGAAAAAATGTTAATAATTGAGATTTTGTTTTTTAATTTTATCAAATTTATTTAGCATTATTATTTTTCACTACAAACATTTTTAAATTTTATATTACATTCATTACATTGCATTTTTACACTAGTTTTTTTATTTCAATCATTTATTTGTTTTTTACCATGTTTTCGAGTATTTAATTTAAAAATAAAAAACTTTATGCAAAGAAATAAAAAAATTTATTTAGCTGATTTTAAATTTAATACACAAGCTTATATTGTTATTTTTTTAAATTTATGCGCCAAATATTTCTGCGTTTGGAAAATTTTTTTTAACTGTTTCGCGGAAATGTTGAGTTAAAAAATTCATTTTACGCTTAAAAGTGTTATGTTATAAATTTTCTGTTTTAAAGTTTTAGATCAAAATCTTTTTTTTTTTTTTATAGAATTTGAAATCTTTTTGCGAAACATCTTCAGTGTCGAAAAAAATTATCTTATTTTCCTAGAATGAAAAGTATTTTTTTCCAAAATTCTCAGTTTGGAAAAAAAAATATTTTCCCACATAATATTCGAATAAATGAATTCAATTTTTTTTCATATTTTGTAACTTTTTCCCAAAATTTTCGAATTAAAAAATGTATTTTATTTATAAGAATGTTAGGTTGTATTTGTTTTGAAATTTTAGAGCAAAATATTCTTTTTTTTATATAATGGAACTTCAAACTTTGTTTATAAAAGATTCTCAGTATAGAAAAAAAAAATTATATTTTTTATGTAAACAAATTTGTATAAGATTATCAGTTTTGAAAAAAGATATTTAATTTTTAATTTTTTTTAATTTTGTTATGTTTAGTAAATTACTCATTATGAAAAAAGAATCTTTTGAATATTAAGAACCTGCCTTCCGCATTTAGTTTCTTGCATTGTTGCGTTTTATGAGTCAATGTTTACAACTTAGTGATAATGAACTTGAAGATTTTACAACCAAATATAATACTAACGGTTAGTAATAAACGAGTGGCCACTTGATAGATAAAATAAATATAGGAAAGCAGGGTATGTTCTGCTAAATATACAAAGAGAGGCCACACTTGAGATCTGCCGTAGAACTTAAACAAAAAGTTGTGGATGTGTATAAGAGACAGGTATAGTATACTCTGAAGCCTTTCTTGTTAGCTGTTCACAAGATTCCAAGATTCCTGATATACTTGTATATATATATATATAAAAATAGTATACATTATATATATAATATATATATATATATGTACGTACAAGAACCTGTCTCTTATACACATCTAGATGTGTATAAGAGACAGATATATATATATATATAAAAAAAAAACAAAAAACGGTGTTAGGTTTTCTGAAAATACATACAAGCTCTTTATTTATAAAACCTACAGATGTGTATAAGAGACAGATATATATATATATATAAAAATATGTACAAAAAAA
>NW_017535296.1:1780958-1788997 GCF_001853355.1 Bactrocera latifrons
CAATTAATAATTAATTATCGTAATTAGCAATTATTAATTATATTATTATTTACATATATGCATACATCAAAGTAAAAAGGATGCCACGCTGACTAATTTATGCGCACAACTAAATTCATTCTTTGCACAAATGTTGGTACAGTGCAATCAAAAAGTGTGGAGCAGCGCCCTTGAAACTGTAGAAGAAACATGTGTTGTCTGCTATGCACAACAACTGGCTGGCTGATGGGCATATGTGCACACTTAATTACTTATGTACACATTGTTTATATACATATGTATATGTGAAGGTGTGTGACATCAATGTCGTGGAATGCCGGTAGTTGCCGCGCTTTTGCTACTTCACGTGCAACTTATAAAAATACCAGTGGCATGTGTCATCAACTTGACTTAGCTACACCAACAATGATAGCAAAAACACTTGCTAGTGGAAGATATTGCACTGGCTACTTGGTAGACAGTTTGGTTTTGTGCAGTGTTGCCGGCATGTCTACGGTGTACTTATATTGAAGAGTATACACACTCATCCAAATATAGATACATGTCTGCTTTGAAAAGTGCTCTTTAGTAATATATTAGCATAACTCTTAAGTACCTACTATATACATACATACATATGCATATGTACATACTTAATTGTGTAATATAACAAAAGGTTTATAACGAAACACCCTTTATAATTGTACTTATGCTGTTAGAAATAACATTTTTAGGCAAAGGAGTTATTTCTCTGAATATAATTTTTTTTAAGAAAGATTTTATGACGAAATATTTACGATTGAGCTTTTTCGGAGCTTTTTGCATTGTGCAGGATTTTCTTTATGCGTGCTATTTTTGTATTGCTGTTTGTTTCATTTTCAGTATTTTGACACATAGACAGTTGATTACTAAATCTTATATAAAACTAAAAAAAAGTTAAGTACAAAAAAGCTCTAAGATGCCTGAATAGTTGTAAGGAATCTTGGAGATTTTTAAAAGCTTTTTAGTGTCACTATATTCGAAATAAATTTTTTTGCAATGTCTTTCTTCAAGAATTTAAAAAGTAACTGTAACATATATAAAAGATTGATTTCAACTGAAAGCCCAAAGCAAGAAAAGCGCACATAAAGTTACAATTTTATATATTTAAGAAGTTTTATAAGGAAGTTAGGTGCATATAAGCATAAAAACAAAATAAAAGTAAAACTAAAATAATAATTAAGGTAGGTAGAGAAGCTTTTAAAAGCTTTTCAAAACTTATTTATTGTCTAAACTCATATAGACTAAGCAGAAAGTGCATACTTAAGATCGTCAGAAATTAAATTGAAGAAAAATTGTAAATTTAAGATAAAAGTCGTGAAAAATTCATAGAACAGCTAGGGTGTATAGAGCTTTCGCAAAGCTTTTTTAAAATGACCTCACTAAGTGACCTTAAGCCAAGTTACTATTATTTCAAGCTATACATTTTTTAAGAACCAAACTTAGAGAAAAGATTATAAGATATACGCTTCACCCTAAAATAATTTAGCTTTCTATGAAAGTAGTGCATAGAAAGCAAACAAAAATGTAGATTTCAAATGTTGAACTTTTGCGGTCAATGTACTCAATTTCGCTTAACCTTGAAAATTTTGAAATAAAATGCTCCGTACAATTTTGTTTTTTCTATTTAAGCAATTCACTGCTTTTAGATTTTTCATATTTTTTTCGCTTTATTTTAAAGCTTTCACCAGGACGGGAGCTCAAAAAATAAAAGCTACTTATTCAAAGTTGCCAACACCGAACAATTAAACTTAAGAAACAAAAATGAAAATTACAAAAGTAACATTTATTATGTCGCGATGTGCATAAAAGTATGAATGACTGTGTACCAAAATTTTTGTTTTTTTTTTGTGTAATAAGTTAATATATATGTATGCTTGTATATACGCATATAATACTGCTGTGCTGATATGCACTATGAAAAATCATTGTGCAATAAATAGAGAGAATCACAGATATAAGAAAGGGAACGGAAAGCACGAACGATAACACGGTAACAAGCGCGGCAAAAAGTCATAAATAAACTGCAAGACGACAACAAAAGCACCAACAAATTGCTGTACTTGGTAACAACGTTCACTAGCTGTAAAGTCTCATTATATATGTATGTTTGTATATACTAGCAATATTTATATATTTACTCACAAACATATATACCACTCACTATATATTGCTGCAGTTTGCCGGCTTGTTGACTTGCCGCATTTTGTGGCGCAGTTGAATGCAAATTTCACATTATACATGCAAAGCGCAACGAATATGAAGCTGCAACGCCAGCAACAAACAGCCAAGAAAAAAAAATTGCAAAGTATACAAAAAATGGCATGATATAATATGCTGCTGCGGCTGCCACCTATGGACTGTAGGCGCAGTTGTTGACGACAGCAGTTGCCAGCCGATGCGATAACAGAAAATGATTCATAAAATGGAAAGGTATAAAAACAAACCAAGTGAAAAGCAGTATAACTGGAATATAATACAGCGGTAACAAGAGCCGTAGCGGCAGCAGCAGCAGCAGTGTGGCTTTTCATGTAGAAAATTCAATGGCAATGGCAATGACACAAAGCCGCTGCAACAACAATGCGACAGAAGCTACAAAACTACAACATAAAAGCTGCTGGCAAATAAGCGCACAACTGTAGACAGTAACTGTAACAGCCTTTGATGTGGTGCGGCGTAAGCGGGCGGCCGAAGTGGAGAGCGCTAGCAGCCGGCAGCTTGGCAACAAAAGTTTAGCAACAAAGTTGTGTATTTACAAAAGTTACAGCCGTATAGCCATAGGCGTTTTGAGCGCAAGAATATGAAAGGCAAAAAGCTAAAAAAAAAAATAAGTGCAAATTTGTTTTGAAAACATTTGCGGCAAGGCCCACTTATCAGCTAACCAGCGGTGCACAGCTGTTTCTAAGCACGCAGCACAGCGCGACCACCATGTTTGTTGTACGGTTCGTTGCTGACGCGCCCATTTTTCGCCTGGCAAGCAGCCAAACAGCCAAAAGCCAGCGCAAAAGCAACGGCAATCAGCAACATCGACAGCAAAGAGGCAAGAGAAACGGCAAAAAGTCAGCGCTTCTTGCTGCTGCACGCCCTGCTTTCGCTCGCCCAGATACACACCCAGCAAGCAACACGACGACCTGTCGACCAGGTTCACGGCCGTTTGCCAAACAGCGCAGACGAAGTTACTGAGCAAAACAAACCCGGTGAAAATAACGCGCGCACACACACACGCATGCCATGCCTGCTTTGCAGACTTTTAGGCGCAATTATGGACGCTGCAAAACAGCTGTTGGCAACAGTCAATTGAAAGAAAACGAACGCCCGGCGGATCGATATGCGGGGCGTCGGCTTCTGCACGCGGCACGCGGCACGGTGGCAAGGTGTGCAATGTTAAGAAAGTGCAAAGCAAAACAAAATACGGTGAAAGCGTGCTTGCTCGCCGGAATGTAGGCAGTGAAATTTTAGGTGTAGAGAAAATTTTTTATTATTATTATTTGCTGCCTACATTTCAGCCGCAAAACGAACGCCTGACAACAGTCGTGGGTTTGGCTTTCACAGTAGGTGTGTGCTTTTAGGGGTTGAGCGCGTGTTGGCGGGTGGCTGAGCCAAATATATGTGTGAGTGTTTTAGGCGTCCCAACGGCACTGCCCGGTAACAATGCTTGGGATTGCAGCAAATTTTTCCGTGATGCCTGTCATCTTTATAAATATATGTAGATATACATTTATTTCTTGTAAATGTGTGAATCATTAACACGGAAGCATATATGCTAGGCGCATGTTGAAAGTGCCAGCATCCTTGAAGAACAATGCTGTGTATGAAAAATTGCCCGCAGTGGTTTCTGAGTATGTGTGACTTTGAGTTGAAGTTTCGGTACAATGTGTATGCGGCACGTACTCACAAATACCGTTATTCACACGCATACGTGTTAAGATTTCTAAGAATTTATGCATGTCGCATATAAGGGAGCTTGATAAGTGAGGAAGTAAAGCTTAAATTCAAGCATTTCGCTACGAATTAGTAAATGACTTGCAAATTGTGGCAGGGTACGTAATAAATTTGAAGTACTGTTAGGTGAATTGGGCGCTAACTAGTAGTTGAGTTGGTGTAGTAAGGTGGAACAAAAGAGGAGTCTACATATGGGAGGGAATGTATTTCTTTGTTTTCCTATAAAACTCAGAAGTTAAGGGTAAGGATTAAAGAAGATATGACGGATGTGGGAAATTTGTTTGGTGTTTTCATAATTAGAGAAGAGAGAAAATGTTAACATTGGTCTCTAAAATATGTATTTGATAAAAAAAAAACTCTTGAAAAATTAATCACGTTTACAGGTTACTTAGAGCTTACTGAGAACCCAACTCAGGGAGAGGTAGGAAGTTACTAATCAGGTTTACTTAGGGGTCACTGAGAACTCAAATCAAGAAGAGATAGGAAGATCTTACTAAGCTTACATGAAATGTTGTGGCATCAGCTGAATATGGAGCATCATGAGACCCTGTACGGCTACTATCATATGAGGATTTGCATCTGGTTTCTGAAAATCTCTTAAAAGTTCTTTATAAATACAGAACTCTACAACTGATAGTGAGGATATGCTGTCAAAAGAGGGTCTCTTAAATAAAAGATTAGATTACAAAGTTCTTAAATGTTACTTAAAAAATATGCTAGCTTGGATAGCATTTGAATCGCTGAAAAGGTATTTAATTATTTTTCGTCGTCTCGAAATGGGAGCTTATTAATCAGCTGATTGTATGGTTAATTTTATACGTTAGGTCCGTACTTCCACAAATCACCTTTGGTCTTATCCGAAGCTTAGTATTTAAACTTGTGGCATGGTTAGTATGCCATGATGCGTCATTTAGGTAAACAAAAGGAGAGAGAGAGCGAACCAGGTAGCGAAAAACATATAAAATAACGAGCGATTCATAAGGGAATGCCAAATGGTAAATACATATATTAGAGACTGTGGTTTCTGGCGGGAAAGCCCAAAATATATATAGTTGCTAGGTACCAAAACAAACAGCAAGGTGTAAAGAGCAATAATAAAATGAGAGAAATTTAAAAGGAGCAATGAAGTCGCAATTCTACAAAAAATTACAAAAGTCAAAAACACGTAAAAAGGGTTGTTTCCAACAGGCCTACATATTACCCGGTAGAAGCTGATAAAAACATATAATATAAAAACAGAGAGGAGCAAAAAGTTGGGATACCAGCAATGTGAGAGTGATGCATAAAACATTTAAGCTGAGTTATGAATATGGGCACCAAAGGCTATTACAGATAAAAATTGTGGAGCAAAGCCACCAGTTGAGAGTGAGAAAGAAACAAACAAAGCAGACAAGCTGGTGAGCAAAAGAAATGAAAAAACGCAGAGTTAGGGATGAATAGGCTTAGCTGTGTGCAAGCATTTGCTGGAATTGCTCGAGCGAGGGAATGTAGGGATTATGTTGGTGAACACAATGGTAGGTGGCAGCTGTAACCACCCTTGTGCATTCTGTATGTGTGTATGCGCTGTATGTTCTGCTTTTGTATGCGTATGCATTTTGTTTCAACTCCCCGACGATGGGTGGAGCCTTTGGTGGTTTGATAGGTGTTTGCTTTATTTCTGTTTTTATGTATGCTAGCCTTTTTTGTTGGTGGTGTTGACTTTGATGACTCAGCATTGCCAGCAGCGGGCGTGGAAATATATGTTTTTATGTGTGCATATAAATGACATGGGAATTTGTGTGTGCTCAGTTGGTGCTTGGGCTTTAAAGCAGGCTATAGGTATTTAAAATTGAAAACATGTGAATTTATGTTTTTAAATAATTTTCTAATTCTTCTGAAAACCACCAAAAACTGTATTATATAACATTATAACCACGACTGATTCTAATGAAAACCCTAAAAAATTCAGTAAATTAAAATTTCACAATATTTATTAAATTTAAAGATAGTTAAAACTTATATTCAAAGCTATTTTGTTTATCCAAAACCTTAATTTTAAATTTAAAAATTAAATTTACTAATTTGAACTCTACATGACGTATGAGCAATCTTGACTGCACGATGACTTGAAAAAGCATTATTTAGAAAATTATATAAATACTAACAATAAAGTACTAAGAATAATGCCTTCTGGTTTAAAATAGATTGCTTCAAATGCATGTCTGCTAATACAAACGATAAAAAGTTAAAAAAAATACCAACTCAAAAATTATTTTTTTGACGAAATATTAAAAACTATTAAATAAGTAAGTTATTTTCAACACAATATTTTTCTAAGCTCTTCCATCTTAAAGAGAAAAACATTTGATTTTTATAAAGTTGTTTAAAAACTTCAATCCACTTTGTATCCTGCGATCAATACCCAACCTACCTCATGCAAAAACTTCAAAAGTCACATAAACTGCACACCTACATGGCGTCGAGCTACGAGCGGAAACTTTTTATTTTTTTTTTGTTGGTTTCTATATTTCTGTAAGCTCCGCTTAGCTGGTTTGCAAACAATCGTAGTAAAAGAACCCGTTTATCTAGTTTCAGCTTGCATGCAGTTGCAGAGCTTCCTCTTCCACAAGCATTTCTACTATATGGTGTTGCTGTGATTTTTTTAAGCGCAAATTTATAAGCGTTTGTTGTAGTTGTTGTGTTTTTTTTTTCTTTTCTATACTGTTTTTTTAGTCTTTTTTTATATCGAATGCAGTTTAAGCGGCAGCTCAGCAACCAGTTATGTTGTCTGTTGAGTTCTTTGGCTTTTGAGCGCCTTATATGTATGTATGTGTGTGCTTGGAGATAACTAATGTGGCTTTAACACCGACAAGAGCAGTGATCGCGTGCGCGTTTTGCATATATGAACTATTTGCAATAAGCATTTTAAATGTGTTTTTGTTTTTGTTATTATTTGAGAGGTTAGGTGTAGGTTATGAGCTAAAGAAGTTATAAAAATAATTGGTAGGTTTGGAATTAACCAAAATATTTTTTGAATAATATTTTTCTTTAAGACAATATCTAAATTTTTTTTTTTGATTATGTAAAGTTTTAAAGATTTTATTTTTTATTTTTTTTTTATTTAAACTTTTTTAATATATATACTTTTTTTGATTCTCAAAGTTGTTTTTTCGTTTTCAACAATTACAATTGTTTATTAAAGTTTTTTTTGTTTTTAAAAATTTTTTAAATGTTTTTTTCTTTTTGTGTTTTACTTTCATTACTCATTTAAATATAAATGCCCAAAACCTTCCACCCAATTCCTTATGCACAACAAACTAAAACGGTCAACAAAGAACAAGGGCGTGCCAAGTCAATATCATAAGCTGCAGCGGCACTAATGTGCAACAAGTTCAGCCGCGCGCAGTTAACGTCAATTTTATGCTGCAGCTCAAACATAGTATATATGCACACAAGCACACATACAAGCTTGCAAGTATGCGCATATTACAGCATAAATATGCGCCTGCGCGCAATTGCATTGACTCGAGCGCTCGGAGCTTTAGTTATGAGGCGAGTCGGTGTGGCACGCGCTAAACTGGATTTCGTGTTTTCTGTGGCATTATTGTGTTACGGTTTTTTGTGCCTTTTCAATTATCGTTCAGCTTTTATGCTTTTTTTTCATTTTGTATTGTTGTTTTGTCTTCTTTTTTTATTTTTATTTTTATTTTTTTCTTATTTTTTTTTTCTTTATTAAAATTATTCTCATACAAAGCACGGGTGTGGTAATAAATGTCTAAATAAGCGGTATCTCGTTACCGTTTGTGGCAGCAGCAGACATTTGGGGCGTTTGCTGTGGCCGAAATAATGCCAAAACGCTGGTCACTTGGTCAAGCGGACAGCAAAATTGGGCGTGTTTCTTACGTATTTTATGCAGGCATTTGAGTTTAGTACATTTATTTATTATATTCATTGTTTATTGTTGTAAATTTTTTTTAGTGATTTTTTGAATTTAAAGCAATTAATGCAATACCTGCCTTTGCCAGTTAGCATCGTAAAAAATAATAATTGTTAGACAAATAAAACACTTTTTAAAATTAAAAGGATAAAAAATAATGTAA
>NW_017535296.1:1790773-1794663 GCF_001853355.1 Bactrocera latifrons
CACTTCATATCACACACATACACACATACTACATTTGTACACATGTACAGACTGCAGTAGTTATTATTTACCTTTCGATTGTCCACTACTGGACTGAATATCTGCATTGTAGCTACTCATACCAATAACAATAACAGTAAAGTAATAAATGGCAATGACTCATTGATTTATTTGTTATGGCCGCGCGATGCTTACTATTGTTTAATTATTTACTTAAACGATTTGTTACATATGAGTAGTAAATATACTTACAAAATATAACTATTCTTAATACCTGTTAATATTTACTCAGTTTAAGCGTTTGGTGGCAATATTTGCAATTTTGCTAGGTGAATGAATTCAAGGACTCTTATTTTTGAGAAAAAAGTATGACTATATATTTATATATTATATTTATTTGTGAAATTCTACCTGTGATCCAAAAATATAGGTGAAATAAAACTTCGTCATCCTAAAGATATGCAATATTTTATCATAGCTTTTGTGCTATTGCATAATTTTGGGCTGAAAGCGGTTGTTTTCTCGAAAACGTGCTGTTAGGAAATCGCTAACGAAGAAAATATGAGCACTTGTAGTCTTTCTTAATTTAAAATAATATTTTTTTCCTTTTTTAGTTAGCAGTATTAAAGAAACTGCTAAACAAAAATCATATTTTTTTCCTTTTTTAGTTAGTAGTATTAAAGAAACTGCTAAAACAAAAATCAAACTTTCCTGTTTTAAAGCTATTTAAAATTATTTACTGGAAAGTCCTGGAAGAAAGAAATTTAATCAAAGCTTTATCTTTCGTATCAGAAGATATCAAGAAGAATTTGTGGCATGAGCGCGTAAAACTATGCAATATTTATAAAAATACGTTGCTATCTTAAGGCGACACAATTCCATATTGGAAAATAAAGGAAGACTCAGCAGAGTTTATGTCATGAAAGATAAAGATAAGCTTTCTTCAATATATGCAAATGAAATCAACTGACTTTAGTGTTAACCCGATTTAGTCATTTATTTAAAAATATTTTGATATCTAAAAATTTAGTAAAATTAAGTAAACCTTTGCATATTTTGCGTACTTCTGGTTAGCAGCCTAAAAGTATGCTAAAGATGTTCAAAAGAGAATTCACAAATAACGATTCTAGAAACCTATTAATGTTTGACAGCCTGAAAGCATGCTAAAGGGTTCTTGAACTGCACAAAATATGTGAATCTTGAAAATTTATGTCTTTCGGATTTTTGTTACTACACTTCAGATATTATTAGCTAACGCCTAAAACTATGCTAAATGCGCTTAAGTATCAATATTTTAATACCGATTTTAAAATATCCTTCTGTTGGACAGTCTAAATCTATGCTGATGGCTCTTAGAATATAAATCTTTCTCTCTTTAAACTTGAGCAGTCTTTTGCACTTTGGCATATTTCTGAAAGTCTCACTCCGATAAGTAGACTATTATTTAGGTGCAATTTCCAGAAATTATGCTAAATGCTGAAGATGCACTAATTTAAGGCTTACTGCTCGGTAACTAGGGTGCAGAATAACGACTGTATCATTATATTATTTCAACACTGGTTTTTTCGACCAAATCGGAAATTCTGAATTTCAAGGAAAAGCCCTTGTTTTGACCGATCCGCTATACATAAGCATAAAAACGGAAATTCTGAAATTCTAGGAATTGTAATTGTATAAAATTCAGTTTGGCTTTGACCTTTTCGCAACTCCTTCATCACAACTTTGTACAAACTTATGCAAAAGAAAAATTCAATAATAAATTTTCTACGTAAAACGCCCCAGTTATTATTTATACCGCGAAGGGGTTGACAGCAATAATTTCAACAAAATATAATATTGAAAGAATTGTTTTGAGTAATGGTAAATTTGAAAGAAAAATCGATAAAATTGATGACACACCCACCCACTAGGCAACATTTTGCATATATGCAGAAATACCAATATGTAGACATATTATTTATTTTGTGATAGGTATTCATAATAAGTATAGTACAAGTAATACCTCAAATCCATAAAGAATGTTTTATTTTAATACAGAAAAAAAATGTGATAAATATTATATATGTGAAATAAAGGGAAATAAATGCAACTTACTCATATATTGGTAGAAGGCCATCATAAAATGCGGCGGTAGCGGACTCTGCATGGGCGTTTGTGTAGCCGATGTGGTTGTGTTGGGCGATTGTGATGTCGACGAAGCAGCGCTGCCGCTGCCCGCACTGCCGTGACCGCCACTCGATGACGATGCAGAGTCATCGCCGCCGCCCTCGGGCATATAAAAGACAACAGCCATCGTTTCAGTTTTTGTGATTTAATTTCGATTTTTTTTTTTTGTTTTGTTTTTTATTTCCCTGATTTTTGCTGCACGCTTTGCGGCTGAGTGTTTTCTTATTTCTGTGGTTGTGAGTTTCTTTGCTATTATTGCTTCTTTTCTCTCTTCACGCTTTGTTGTTACTGTTGCATTTGCATAAGTGCGCACACACACCTGCTGCTGCTGCTGTTCGGCGTACCTGCGCAGCAATGTGGGCGGTAGTGTGGGGATCGCGCTCGCACAGGATTATTCGCGCAACAGAGTTGTCTCTTACAGTTAGTTATATGTATTTGCAATTTAGTATTTGTTGTGTTGTATTTTCAATGTTTTATGATTTGTTATAATTTTTCTTAGCACTTTTTGATTTTTGATTTTTGTTTTGATATTTTGTATAATTCAGCACTTTTTTAATACTTGTCTGCAATCGAAATGATTTTCACTGTTCTCACGCTTTATGGCAAATTGTTTCTAAATATTGCGTGCAATTGTGAAATTCCTTTTGCTCTCAAACTTGAACTCAAAAAGTTATTATTACTGTAAAATTATAAAAACTTTAAATCAATAACTTACTTTTTATTTGCTGCCTATAATTGTGGTAAAAATAATTTTTTTATGAATTGGCAAAATGTAATATTTTTAACTCTTTAAAATATTAAAATAAATTTTTAAAAAAGAAATTGCTAAACTTAAGGAAATAATTTTTGAAATATAAGACTTCAATTTTTTTTTTGTTACAAATTAGCGCAAATTTTTTCCTTATTTTCTTCTAAATTTTGGTAATAAAAAGTTTAGCGAAATAAAAAGAATTATTTTTGACTGTGTGTAATTTTTTTAATTTTCCTAAATTTTAATCAAATATTATTAAAATTAAAGATATGTGCTGCAACATTTTGAATTGATGTTATATAAAAATAACAACAACAAACAAAGTATTCTTTTTTTCAAATGAATTTTCCATTTTTTTTTGCGATTTACTATTTAAATTGAAATATTTACTTTATTAACAGAAATATCCAAAAATACTCAATTACTTAAATCGTTAAAAAAATTTAATTAATTATTTTTAAAAGTCAATTTTTAATTTATGGCTGTTGTAATTTTAATCAGATAAAGATTTAACTAAAAACATTATCTATTTTCTATTGTATATATTTTTTTATTAAAAATAAAAATTATTATTAATGAAAAAAAAATTTAAATTATTTAATTATTATTTATGAAATGAAAAAAAAAATAATAATTTAATTATTGTTTATGGAATTTTTTTTTAAATTAGTTTAGCATGTCATAACTACAGTTATGAAATGTTGCACAAAATTTGAAAGCTCAGTATCTCTTAGTTTATGGCAAGTTTTTTATGCAATTGTTAAGTTTTATTCGATATTTAAGTTAGAGAAAAGAGATTCAAAATTTTGACTTTAAATTAAATGTTTTTAATATATTTCTTTTAACAATTTTTATTAAGGAAATGTATTTTGTTAATTTATTTTTTGTTATTATATTTCTAAAATTACTTAACAAAATTAAAACATTAATTTACATTAATAATTGTTCGAAATTGGCAATAATATTTATGACA
>NW_017535296.1:1794704-1863982 GCF_001853355.1 Bactrocera latifrons
ATTTTTATTTTTAATTTTTTTAATATTAAAAAATTCTTTTCTTGTCTTCATTTCAGCATAGTTTCAGTGTTCACAAATTGAAAACAAAACCACCTTTTATTTTGCTCACCAAGTATTTATGAAAATTTCGTCATAAAATGCAAAGTAATATTTTTTACAGTTTGTGTTTTATTATTTTTGCACTTTTAGTATTTAAATATATTGCTTAATTTTATTTGGCTATTAAACTTACAATTTTCACAGCACTTTGTTGATATTTTTCGCTTTTTATATTTTTAAATTTGCTGCAACAGGCAAATTTCGCACTTAAAAGTTTTAGTTACTTACAAATCGTTTTGTTTACAATTTTTTCGAACATTACGAAATTCGAAAAATTTTTTAAACAATATATTTTAACGGTTTTTGTTATTACGTTCAATTAACTGGAAGTATTTAGCACGTCTTCAATTGGTTTTGTGTTACTTATTACTTTTCTTAATGTTATTGTTGTTTTGGCACTAATCAACTTTTGCAAGTTCGCGTCTATTTGCTGAAGCACACGCACATATGAACACACACACACACCCACGCGAGCGTACGTCTGCACTTTGAATTGTCGTTTGGTGTTGCGTTGTTGGGTTGGCGTTTTGGCGTACAGCAGAGTGTTCCCAAAAAACAAAACCAGCGTTAAAGTGTTAACCACCAACCAACAAACACGTCTTACTTGCTTCGTTGTTCTCAATCAACTGTGCTTCTGTTTTAGTCGGCGCGCAGTGTAGGTTCTGCCACCTCCTCCTAGCGGCGGCACAGCGGCGATGTTGACGTCGTCAACTACTCACAAACACACGAGCAAATCTGACCGACGGCATTTGTCACTCATACCAATGCAGATAGTCAGAACGCTCGAAAAACACCAGCTATTCAGTCAGAAGCAGGCAGCCAGCCAGCGAGTGAACCAACGCAGTCAGCAACAACGACAACAATTAGCGAGTGTACAGAGTCAGTATAACAACAACACACTGACGCAGCAGCAAAAAATATCAACAACAATAACAACGATAGATGCAAGCAACAGCACGACAGCGCAATCATAATGCAGCTGAGAGTAACAACAACAGCGGGGAGTCGAGCGCGCGCAACAACAATGCGAGCCGATTTGAAGCAAAAAGAAAAACAAAAAAAAAAAAAAAAAAAAAAAAAAAAAAAAAAAAAAAAAAAAAAAAAAAAAAAAAAAAAAAAAAAAAAAACAAAAAACGCACGTTGAAATAAAAATTGAAAAAGCAAAAGAAAAAATATGGAAAAACATAAAGCGCGAGGAAAAAAGGTAAATAAAGCAGCGAAGTCAAAGAGTCAGTGGCAGCCTGCAGTTGCATGCAACGAGTCTTGTGCAGCGTGAGCGTAGCGGCAGCAGTAAGCGCGACAATTAGAAACCAGAACAGCAGCTCAGTAACGCACACACGCAATTGAAATAGCTGCATGGGAGTTGGTGTGCATTTAACAGGAGGCTATACACACACACACCTACGAACAGGTAGGCCGTCAATGCGTGTGCTATGTAGTGTTAGTATTTGTGTGCTGCAGTGGTGGAAAATACAAAACCAAACACACGTAAATGTCAGCACACTTGCAAACATGTATACATACACAACTACATGTATGCATAGGTAAATATGCACTTGCAGCGCTGATGATTTAGCTGAGCCATCAGCCAACTAGAAGAGCAACTCAGCAGCTAGCACGACAAAGACCTGCTCATCAAGCCTTTGCAGTGTACATAAGATGCTAGAAGAGGATGCAAGACACCATGCACTGATTTATGGATATACGCTCTTGCTTCTGTGTCGCGCTCTTTAAGAAGTTTTACGCTCACGCTCAGAAGATCACAATATATTCTCGAAAGAAGAGTAAAAAGCAGCAATAGAACTATATTCTTGCTGTCTGTTTCTTTAAAAAGTGTTGGTTGAGATTTTGTTTCTTAATACTGAAAGAAAGCTCTTTTGTATACAGTGCGCGGGATTAAACTTTAAAGGTGGCAGAATACGATTCAAATATATAAATGAAAGAGAGGTGGATTTGTTCGGTCAAGATAATACAATTTTGCGCTGGCGAAAAGACTTCCTTAAATGGTTTCGAATATTGTTAGAGACTTCTGGACGTATCATTGACTTCTTGGGTTGAAATATTTTTGTTTCCAATACCTGACGTATCGATCTATCGAGCCCATGATCGATCTTGTACTAGATGTTAGTTAATCCTTCAATCATATTTATCCTTTGGAAAACTCGATCATTGATCTGATAATAGATCGTCCATCGATTTCTTTATATAGAGTTTCTATGAATCAGACAGATCTAGGTTAGGAATTTTTGAAATAGGAAAGTTTTTGAGAAAAAAATCCAAAAAATGTCTGGTCAGAAGAGATTAGAGGAAAGTTTAGATTTATTTAGCTCTTCAAAAATTGTATCCATAAAGTTAAGGTTCACGAAATTCTTTTCGAGTTTCCTAAAAAATTATCCTTTTAGTGTACGAAAACGTTTATTAAATATAAACTAAATATATTTTAAGGGCTAAAAACCAGATAAAGTGTTTGTTGCTGCCACTTTAGAAATGTTCAAGGGATTTTAGGAGTTTACATGATGAGTTTTAAACTTTCAAAACTCTTTATAACCATAATTTGGAAGCATTATTCTAAGAAATAGTATGTTTTTAAATTAAAATAATTTGGAATACGAAGGAACTTTCTTTTGAACCATACTTAGGAGCTCTGGCACAACGGATCACGTTTCTGGCTGGAGAAGTTGGTGGCTTCACTAAAATGAGCTTACATAATCTAACAAATAGTTTTCAGTTAAAAGTAAGGAAGTAATTAATAAAATCCGTATAAAAAGTAGCCAAAGTAGAAAATTTTGTAAAATAATAATAACAATAAAATGAGATCTATATGAGATAAGCCTCGAAGAATATCCCCAAACAGAGCTCGAAAGCTCAAAGTTGAAAATATAATTATTCTATTTCACAGTACATATTTTATGCTCGTACGCAAAGCGGGAGCAACTGATTGTAGACAGTTTTTGTCGATATATATGTATGTGCCTAACTAAACGAGTCGTCTTGTGGCGAATGTCGAAGCAAAACAAAACGGAGAAGTGAGTGTTGCTACTTTTTATAAACCTTTATTTTTTATTTGCTTTCGGTTGTTTTTTCTTTATTTTTATATTTTCTCACAATTTGCTTTTATTTTCGCTGTTTTGTTTTGCTACCGTCGCCTATGTAGGGGCAACTCACCGGGTTGCCTACTCAGTATAATTGGTGAGCATAGAATTGCGCTGTATAAGTAGGTGCCAAAGAGTTGTTTTAAAAGCAAAATAAAAAGTGAAATATGAAAAAGAGTAAAATTGCATAAATGAAGAGATTTTCCATCAATTATAAGAGAGTAGAAGATGTTGAAAAGAGCTAAAATATATGTATTTTATTGGAAGACCAGTTCCTTGCCAGGGCAATCTCAGTGATTTGGGAACAAAAATGGCGGGAAGCAACTTGAAGTTGTACATACTGATACATTTATATACATATTTTATATAGATATATACAAATGTATGTATGTAGTTGTATATATCTTCTTGTTTCTTTGTAAGCAGAAAGGTGGGCAGGCACACAATGATATTTTGCGCATATGATTTTTCAGTTCTGTCGACGAGTCGTATGATTTTATATTCTTATATCTATCAGATGTATGATGGAAATTTTTATGTGGTGGTATGTTCAGCATAGAAATACATATGTGCTTATAAAGCTAACCCTGTAGGAAATAATTAAAATGGAGGTTTTCGTTGTTAAATTCACGGTATACTTCAATTAAATTTGCCATATATAGTACATGAAATATGTTGAAATATAAAGAGCTGATGCAAGTTAGAAACCACCGAGGACTCAATTTCTTTATATACCGTGAGCGGTGAGCGTTATTGCACCATGACAACCGACTATTTGATGCCTGAAATTAAAGCTCGTGATCTGGGCTATATTTGGTTTCAACAAGACGGTACTGCTTCCAACATATTGCGTCAATTAATGGATTTATTCAGAGAACACTTCAGTGAGCAGATAACTTCAAGTTTTTGGTCGGTTGATTGGCCATCAAGATCGTGTTACACCGTTAGACTTATTTCTGTGAGGCTATGTAAAGTCTAAAGTCTATGCGGACAATCCCCTTTCGATTCACTCAATTCACTATTTAAAAGAGATAATCTTCGAGAAATGCCAAAGTGTGTTCTTTAGAATGATAGTAAACATTTTCATTAAATTTGAATTTTGTCTTTAAAAAAGTAGGGTATCTCGAAATGGTTTCTCCTTTTATGTGTGACTCCAAATGTAGTCATAAGCTGCTATACTTAGCACTTCAGCAAACAAATCGCAGAATTGCGCACGTGAATGTTCATGAAAAAGCAGAGACGAAGTAACGTATTGTATGTACATAATTTAGAAGTATTTACATACTTGCATACATTACATACATATAGATATTTCAAATACGTATATGAAAAATTAGAAATAATTAAAATATATATTTCTTGTATATTTTTTTTTAAGTACTGTTAATTAATTTACTTCACTATAGAATATATGTATATGTATTTGCAACATGAAAATATTTTGAAAATCATGAAATTGTTTTTACAATTTACAAAAGTCTTTACATATGCATAAAAGTATATGTGTATTACTACCTTTAACTATTAAACCACACTTCTTCATGACTCTTATTTAATATGTATATAGATGCATACATAAGTACTTATATATAAATCAAACTTGACAGTTTATATAAATACCACAAATCTATCTATACTTTGTATACAAATATATCTATGTGTGCTTGTATTGTACCGTAAACATAGCTCGCTACTTTTCGCAGGAGGCTCGCCTTGCTTTTCTTCAAGTTAAACTAAAATTGTATTTATTTAGTAATATGAGTAAAGCACATACATAAACTTATACATGTATTCGTTTTTTGTTCGTTATATGGCCTGTAGGAAATACAAATGACTTTAAATGAACATACTGTGTTTCAATTTACTTTTGTCAAAACCATATTGACTGAGTATTAAACTATAATAAATAAACAAAAGTGCGAAAATAATTGTAGCTGACTCAAACATTGATTTATAAATTTAGAACTGTTTATACAAGTTAACAACTCAATCCCGAAATGAATGAAAATAAAAAAAATTTACAAAACAATATATGAAATAGGCAAGCTTTATAAGTCGAAAATCCTTCTTCGTGTTCAAACAGTTGTCTGTTAATTTAGCCATGTTCGTTTGTATTTGTATTTGTTTTATTTAGAGTAATTTTATTACCTAACTTATCAGCTACTCACTCGTAATTATTAATCAATACGGACCCAAATTTATCTCTCAGCAAATGCTATAAATCCGTCGGCTTTTTCTAAAAAGCCATTTGGCGACGAGTTGCTGCAACTACGCCAACAAAAATACCTTATATACCTACATATATACCTTTTATATTTCGGGACTCCGATCTCAGTTGAGTTCACTATACTATCAGTAAACACTGGCTCTTGATGGAGCTTCATCACCTAAAGTTGAATTAAGTCCATCCATGCTGAGTTAATCCACGTCAGAAGTTGTAAAATATAATCGCTCGAAAATGTTTAATTAATTTTTGGTCGAAAATGATATTTTAAGTTATTATAAACAATTCAAATTGTACTCGTATCACGAAATGTTCCAAGTATGCATACCATCAAAAACGTAAAAATTTGCGATAACATTGTTAGTGATTGCAGACTGGTGCTGCGAAATTCCAAAATATAAAAGACAACCTGGGTATTGAAAAAAGGTATGTTTGACAGCCTTATTGTATAGTGCGGGAGCTTAGAAATTTGCAGACGATAGAATTGTATATTTTCTAGTGCCTTGAACTATCACTCCGTATAAATATTTTCGACAGAATATTACTTCCAGAGAGAAGAAGTCTCCAAAACCAAAAACTACCAGTGTAAATTATTAGTAGAGATATTTCTATACCTTGGTAAAATACTTTTTAAGGATTGAAACTGGAATTTTCTTATTTCTAATAAAAGAGCTATATCTAGTACGTAAGTCTATTTAACATTTTCTAATATTACATACAAAACTCTCTACTGGGCAGTTTGTTAATCTACACACATAACTACTCAAGCTTGCCATCTTATCGTACGTTTATGCTGTCAGCAGTTGCCTTTCTTTGGGCTGATGCAATAATTGCGTCAGGTTGTGAAATCATTTTGGTTAAGGGCAAAAAAAAAAAAAAAAAAAAAAAAAAAAAAAAAAAAAACAAAAAAAAAAAAAATCAGAAATATAAAAAAGCATACGAAACACAAAAACAACAAATATCATAAGAACTAAAAAAATTAAAGTAAAAGTTTGTAAAAAAGAAGAAATAAAACATGTTCAAACATGCTCAAAAAACCTACATAACCTCAAAAAAGGGTTAAAAACGTAAGAAAATCAAACGAAATTGAGTGAATGCAAAAAATTGCAAGGCCTACTTGATTTTGAATATCCGTATGCCAGCAACACGCATTTACATATTTTTTGTAAAAGCAAAAACAAAGGCAGTAGTTCGTCGACACACATTCACACACATGAACGCATAATGAAAAGGTATCAGATAAAATTGGTGGCTACACGCGCAAGCTCAGCGTTCGCAGTCTATCGGCAGCATCAGGTTATGTCGACTGCGCTGATGTCCCATTTGGTGTTGTTGTACTTGTTGACGTTGTCGTTCGCTGGCAACAAATCAATTGGGGTGTCGTGCAAATGCAGTGGGTAGTTTGCTGATTTTTGATTTTTATTTGCATTTTTACTCTAAAGGTGCATACAATTGCAGGATATTCGTTGCAAACATGTATAAACATGCAGTTTTTGTGGTAGGAAAGTGTAAGGAAATGCATAAATTTAAACATTTGCGCAAACTATAAGAAAAGGGTTTATTAATTGCACTAGAAGAGCAATAAGCTCAAATTGAGTATGGTTCTGGTAATTTTTCAAAAGTTTGGATTTAGTTGGGTTGTATAGTGATTTGTATAAATATTTGAATCATTATCCGAAGCAATACTTAAACAAATTTTGAACTGCGCAGCCTTTAACTAAAATTATGAAATGCCTTAACTAATGGGCTAATTTAAGACGTGTGGTTTCCACTGAGGCAATACTTACATATATAATTCGGAGTTTGTTTGCTTGATTTTCTTTCAGTTTGGCTTGTCATTTCATAGTAAATAGATTTACTACTTTCAATGAATGAGTTCAAAACGAAACTTCCACCAAAAATTGGACGACGGAATTTCAAGTGTTGGTTGTGGGTAAGTCACAGATGGTCCATCCGATGAGTTCACTTTTCGATGACATTGTTCGTACATTTCGACTGGCGAATGATCGACGTGATGTTTTGTACCAAGGCCTGAATCGAATCGAGAAGAAAAAGTCTGACAGTGTGATATTAAGTTATCATGTTGGTCAATCTACCGACGTAAAACATGAAATTATCTGCTCACCGAAGTGCGCTCTCAATAAATCCACTGATTGTCTGATATGTGGTAACTGGCGCCGTCTTGATAAAACCAAATATCGCCGAGATCACGAGCTTCAATTTCGGGCATCAAATAGTCGGTAATTATAGCGCGATAACCGTCGTTTTTTCGTACGAAATGGTAGATCTTTAATCTCTTTAGGTTGCTCTTCGTCCAAAATGTGTAATTTTTGCCATACCTATTGAGTCAGAAATATACCTCATCGCTAAACAAAATTTGGCTCGAAAACGTTACTTCTTAGACTTTTCAAGAGCCCATAGCACGAAGCGATGTCGCTTGAAGGGGTCGATCTGTAGTTTTTATGCTTTTAATATAAAGTCTCGATCTCCATACGTCAGTCCGAGTTGCTGCGAGCAGCGCCGAATCGACTCCCCACAATCTTCGTGTTCGCTCTCACCGTTGGCTGCTATATTTTCTTGGCTGTTTGCTGAACGTGTTATATTCGGTCGAATCCAACAATGAATGCTGGGTCTCAAGATGAAATAGTACGCTCAGTAGGTCGATCATGTTGACCTTAAGTTGGGCGAATCGCGAAACACATTATTTACAGAAGTGAATTTTCGTAATACGTAAAACGCAAACGCTGTTCAGGCGTAAGTTTTTCCATTATTAAATGCCAAATAATACTGCGCAAAAGTAACATGACAACTTGATACTACTCACGATTGCTCTATCATAAAAGGGCTATTGAAATAAGTACCTCTGCTTGGATCACCCGTTAGTTGTAATTGTAAAAGACACACAATTGGCGCGCAAATTGCAGACACGCGCTTCAACGCTACGTGGCCCGATGTCTATATGCATTTGCATCTTCTTGTGGGCTGCCGTTGACACAATTATCCATTGTTGCACATTTGTACTAATGCATTTTATTAATAAAACTAATAAATAAATGCGACATGAATTAAATTGGAGTTTCAGGCTACTACGAGTCCAATTCAAACTTTACTAACTAATTTATTTACAACTCGTCATTTAAAGTTGTTGCTGTTTTCTTAAGCGACTGCAATTCTGTGTCATAATAGAGCAAGCAAGGCGAAGAATTATTGCTGCGAGTAAATAGCCATTGCAACTATGATAAATTGCAAAGCATAATGTGGAAAAAAAGTTATATAATAATAATAAATGGAGCATCAACAAGCAACAACAATTGTGCGTAAATTAAGCGCGTGCATATTTTGTTTGCTCGCATCGCCGACAATTGGTCGCGTGTGGTGTTGCCACTCAGCTTCAGTAGGAGCTTAGAATGAATCGGTACAGTCTATATTAAAACTTCATAACATACAGTGTACCCAGAAATTGTAAATAAAACGGAAAATATTGAATTATTCATCAATATTTATCTTGCCATTTCCAAAGTAATTACAACCATATGTAGTACACTTATGCCAACGATTTTTCCAGTCCTCGAAACTCTTTTAATAAGCACTTTTTGGGATGGGCTTCAGCTCTTTCAGTGAGTTTCGTTTAATCTCTTCGATCGACTGAAAAAATCACACGGAGCCAAATCTGGTGATACGGTGGTTGATCGTTGGTATTCATTTTGCGTTTTTGTTGTTGTTGTTGTCAACCTAGGCAGTTTTATGAGGAATCGAGTTACATAAGATATTTTCGAATTGTATCCTCCAGTTTTGAGAAAAATCTTCTAAAATAGACCAGTCTGTTTAGTTGTTTCTGCAACACATTTTCAACACACACTGTTGTGCGTCTTTAAAATTTGCAAATATTACTACGCGTAGTAAGTCGAATTGTTGCAGCAACTTGTTATTGCAGTTATCATCAGTATTTAGTTGCAAACGAAAGTGTGCAGCAATTATGCCATGAACAATTGTGCATAAATCGTACGTTGCGAAAACAATAACTTTGACTTTGCTATGAGCAATTGTTGTTGCTGCCTCGTAGTCCTAATGCTGCACACTATTTTCATACATTGTTGTTGCTTTTTGCTTCCAACAACTGCCTTGATCACTGCATGGCTTTGCTGTTATTATACTGTTTATTGCTGCTGCTGCTGCTTGTTGTTGGTGTGGTTGTTGTTGCTGGCACTACTCCTGCTCACATTAGTGCGCTGCATTTGTTGTGACTCTGGTGCGTGTCCATATTTAAAATAAATTGCTTTACACTCTCGCCAGTCGGTCTGTCCGCAAATTGCCGCATTTATGACTGTTGGCGGCCATCAACTGCTCCAGTACGCGTACACTTGCGCATTGGCCCACAACGCGCCTCTATGATGACCTCTTTTTCTCACCCACTCTTTGTCCTCCTTATTCGAACGCTCTCGCTCTCTCCACTTCTAGTGAGCGCACTCGGAGTCCAGCTTAATTTCGCTTGTCTTAATTTTGCTTTGGGTCGCTGACCCAGAAATGTCAACAAGGAAGTAAAAATGCATTTTAAGTGATTTCAATTTATTTATGCTCATATGTTTGACTATATGTGTGCACATATATACACCTATAAATGCTTATGGTGTATATAATTACATATATGCTTGTGCTCATAATTTCATTTACTTTTACATTTGCTTGCGCAACACGTCGTCAATGTGTATCTCAATAATTGTTGCTGCTGCTTTGCTGTTGTTGTTGTGTTGCTTCCACGCATACTTCATATTTGCCTTTACTTATGTGTCTTAATTTGCTTTTTGTTGTAATTTATTGTTGTCACTCTTTTAGCATGGCTTATCTCCCTTCAATAGCATTTAATGCATTTGTTCTGATAAAGTATACATTTGTATGTATGTGCGTGTGTTTGTCCATTTTTTCATAAAAGAGACGTCACAAAGTGCTTGTTGCAACACAATTGGGATCCCTGCGAAGCATTAATTTACTGATAACCGAACGTCAGTGTTTTGAAATTTGATGTTCTTTGCTTTTCATTGAAAACTAATTATTCTGAGTTAAGGTGCTGTATCGAATAACAACTGGTATAAATTACTTTAACTGGTATAAACTAATATCAATAAATTATCAACTAGTTATGCCTGACTATATATATATACTATATATGACTATATGACTATATAGTATATGAAATATATATATATGATTAAAATTTGGTATATGACTATATAGTATACCTCCTTTTAACGGATTTTATTAATATCTTCAGAGTTGAATATGAGAATGGGAGGAGAGCAGAGCTCTAACTTAGCAAGCAGAGAAGACGATGAAATAAATATGATTTATACTATAGTGGTCAGATATCGACGATTCCAACAAATGAACAGCTTCTTTTGCAGCAAAAGACGAAAGTTATATTTGAGAGCGTCTAGAAAACTAAAGGACTTGTTCACTTTCATATATACAAGGACAGACGGGTATGTCTAAACCAACTCCGCTCATTGCTGATCATTTATGTATATATTTTATAGCAACTCCGACGTTTCCTTCCGGGTGTTGCAAGCTTTCCGGCAATCTTAATGTACTCATTTCCTGTTCAGGTTATAGATATTAGTTTTACATTTTTTTTCCAAAATCAAAATTCTGACACGGGATCACTTAGAAACTAGTTTTTCAAAGAAATTATAGCACAAAGTAAACTGATTGATATCACATGATACAATGTCTATTAGTGCTTTCGCCTGTTATAAATTTATCGACAAAAGTTTTAATATTTTCTTGCTCAGTTCGTTCTTTGTTGAAGACAGTAGTCTTGAGGACATTAAAATCAATTTAAATTTTTTTTATTTGCATGTTATAGTTTTATATAAGAAGTTGCTTTGACAAGACCAATGACTATTCGAAATTTCCAACCATTAGTTTGACAGATGCTATCTGAGATTCGTTTTGCAGATAATATTTGAGCAAATTTTTTCTCATTCACATCGAGTCCCGTTCTATTTCTTCGAATATTTTAAAAGGAAAGTATCCTGATCTTAAACGATCTCACGATAGGTCGGTTTGATATTTAAACTAATTCAACTCTTTCCTTCGGTTGTCGGCTACTTAAGTCTTCACCATTCTTTTATAAGTAATCCACCCTTTGCTTCTGATATAACTTTACATGTTGACTTACCGAGTTTGAGTTCTCAACGTTATAGAACTTTCATAAAAGGTTAATCGACTCTTGAGCAAAACTGTCGTAGTTACTTATATCAGCCGATCTGCCCAGTTGTAGACACCAATAAAATGACAAAGAGATGCGTTTGTTGACCAAGAGTGTTATATTATATAATATTGAAGATATAGGTGTTTTCGGCACGATATTGGTTAATAAACTGACGAATCACGAATAATCAATATAGTATGCGATGGGGCATTATCGTGATGCAAAAACCAAGATGGTTCGGCTCATAATTCTGACCTCTTTTTACGAGTAGTTTCTCGTAAACGACATACCACTCAAATAGTAGTCCTTGTCGGCAGTTTGGCCGATCGGAAGGAACTCACGACACCTCGATAATCGAAGAAAACTATCAACATAACATTGATTTTTGACCTGCTTCGACGTCGCCTTTTCCAACATTCTGAACGTGTCGAAACAGAAATTCGATTCCGCACACAAAATTCAATGGAACTTCTTTGTTGAATAATTTCATTTATCGTAAAAATCGCCGAATGCATTTATGTACCTCAGAAAGACAGAAGTCTTAGTATTTTTTGCTAACACAACAAAACCAATTTGTGAAAGTTTTCCAAAAATACATAATTTAACTGCAACGTTAAAAACAATTATTAGCCCAATTTACTTTCCTCAGGCGCCTCTAGGCTGTTGAGGTTGCAAAAGTAGTTGAATAGAGTAGCGAAAAAGGAAAAAATGGCAAAATAAAAGAGAATACATATGCGCATAAAGTAACTTAAATTGAGTATATGAAGCAAAGCGAATAGAAAAACAATAAAAAAGAAATAAAAACGGGATATACAAAGAAAAAGTAAAAATACAATAGTGCCAACAACAGTTGGTGCAACTGTTAGTTGCTGGCAATGACAGCGAGCGCTGTTGCAAGCAGCAAGTAGCAAGGGCAAAGGCGTGCGCATACAGCCGCGCACTTATGGACATGTATATGTACACATGTAACACATTAGAAAGGGACAGCAAGTGAGATTTCCATTTTTTACTTCGTTTGAAGTCATTTATAGGTCTCGAGTATCTCCAAACCAGATGTGTTGTTTAAAGTAATTTATTAAAAAATACTTATTCAATCATATATATATATATGTGACCTGGTCTACGGAAAGGGGGCAAGGGGGCTTAGGTGTCAAAAAATCAATTTTCACTTTTTAGTTGATTCGGATGAAAATATTGCATATTCGGGTTTTGGCTGATTTTTAAAGTATAAAATAATTATCCTCAAAATGTATATATCCAAGGACATTTCAAATATCGCAAAATAAGCACAAACCATTTACAACCCATTTTTAGACAGATTAAAAAGAAATTAAGATGATACTTTTTAATAAACTTTTTACCAGGCTACTTTGACCTTCTTCTGCTGAAGTCGAAATCTTCTCTGAGATAAGCTGGAAGTCACATCGGTTTGCATACATCCCATATGCAGGCAGGTTACTGTGTACTTGGTTACTATATGGAATACGTGGGTGCCCTTGCTTCCATTGTCCACCGATGGGTCTCAAGTCGAATAAACTTTTCGGTGGAGTAAGTCTCTTCTACGTACCATATTGCTTAACTATGTGTATTCATGTCGGCGTAATGCTCATACAGTTCTCGCTTCAATATTTCATTCAAAACGGAAATAATAAGTGACTTATGTTGCTAGACGAGTGAGGGAGCCTTTCAATTGCCTGCTTTACTAAGCACGGTAGACCAGAATTATTAGGTCTCTAATTTTAAGGTACTTGTGCTTATTTTGAGATAGAGAAAGACTGACATTTTGTAACGTATAGATGCCAACAGTGATTTAGTTGCCAAAACTCCACGAACCTTTGTCTGTAGCCTCCAGATACTTTGTCTTATCCTCGTTCAAGCAGTGTCCAAATTAAATGTCTGCAATGAGCTTATAGTAAAATCTTTGAAATCCACGAGGCTGTTGTGGTCTTATAAAATTTTTACTTATTTGAATTCAGACCCATAAGTATATAAGGGCTAGCAGAGCTTGAAAATAACTTCCCAACTAACTGACGATGCCAGAAAAATTTGTTACACAACTTTTTAGAAAATTACAAGGTTAATTAATCAGGGGTTGACTACCTTATTTAAGTTTAATAGCCAAATTTATGAGGTTAAGTCAGATAAAGTATCCGTCATGTGCATAGATTGGGGTTTTTCCTCATATGTGACCTGGTCTACGGAAAGGTGGCCAGGTGTCAAAAAATCTTAGTTGATTTGGATGGAAGATGAGATGCTTTTTCACGTGATAGAATCCAAGAAGTCATAAACTAGTTTTCGCACGTTAGCTCCCTTTTCGTAGACCAGGTCACATATAAAATTTTCTATGTTTAATTTTTGTCGGTTGTTTTGTTGAACTTTATCGAATTACTGCTCGAAGGACCAGTATTTGAGGCCAGAAGTAGTTATTGTTATAAAATCGCGTGGAACCAGATCGGCTAAAAGTAAGTTTTGAATTAGACAAGTTTTAAATAGAGCATTTTGCAGAGGCGCACTGAAGTCACAGGTTTACGGCGTGACTAATTCGTTATTTATAAAATTGCCACCTCTAGTACAATGTGGATCTATGTAGCATATAAAGCAACAGCAAAAGTAAATCTGCAATGAGACAGCCTGCTGACTGTGCCACCATAATATTGTGTAAGTGTTACAAGGGCTGCTGCTGTGCCG
The DNA here is from genome assembly GCF_001853355.1 of Bactrocera latifrons. Taxonomy (NCBI): domain Eukaryota; kingdom Metazoa; phylum Arthropoda; class Insecta; order Diptera; family Tephritidae; genus Bactrocera; species Bactrocera latifrons. Next base: position 1,809,016 of record NW_017535296.1, read on the forward strand.
CTCGTGTATGCGCTCATTGTTGCAAGCGTAAGTATGTACGCGCGCGGTTATTTAACAATTATGCGCCACCATTGTGCGGGTCGCTGACCTACCAAGTGATTGCCTGCCACAAAGGCAGCGAAAGCACTGCCCCGCTGTTGCCACAGCAGCAATATGACTACGGTGGTAGCAGCAAGAAGCATAAAAGCAACATAAGTACGCGTCAAAATGGTAGCAGCAGCAGCAGCAGCAGCAGCAAACGCAGTCGTGGCAAATGCTGCCGGCAGCAGAACAACACAGCGACAACAGCGGCGTTTAAAACAGCTTAGCAGTGCAGTCTCATGCTGTTACGAAAATATCAAAAGGGGAGCACAGTAGCAGCAATAACAAGAAGTAGAACGCAGTAAGGACGGCGGTAGGCACCGTGTGTTGCAAAGTGCTGGTTGTTGTGCTTCGCCTTCGCAGCGGTGTGTGCGCACACATAAGGTGTTAAATAAAAGCGGCAAGGAATGGGGCTGCGAGCGTGCTCGTATGTACATATGTATGTGTGTGTATGTATGGAAATGTGGCGTGAAGGTGTGGCAAGGATTGTGTAGGGGTGCTACAAGCATGTGGAACCTGCCCCAAGGCAGTTTTTCATGTGCGCGCGTGTGGTGGTGGTATATTTTAGAATTTGTTGCTGCTTTTGGCACGTTTGGATTTTTGTATGTTTTTAAAATATTTATTTTTTTCTTTCGCTTCTACCTTCTGCTGAGTTTCCATAAAGGGTGCATGTTTGCCTTGAAGAAGTGGGCACGCGAAAAATAAATACATAAGCAACAACAATGCGCAAGTCATGACACTGTAGCAACAGCCAAAATACACTGTGCTGCGTTCGTGCCACAGCTGATGTGCCGCGTGTGCGACTGCAGTCACTTCGTGCTTCAAACGTGCAACGGTGGCACCGTAGCGCATTTAAAATTAAACTAGGCTAATTTCTACAGCAACAACAACGCATGCAATAAAGTACACTGCAAGTGCAATAGCGAGCCGTTATTTTTTATGTCTCCCCTATATATATTTATGACGAGTGGCAAAGTCACACAAGCCGTGTGTGTTTTTGTGAACTTTTATGTTCCCTGCAGCACACAGCTGATACCACTCTTCTCTCTTCTCAATCATCCTTTGTCTTACTTTTTTTTTTTTATTTTTGCTTTTATATGTACCACTTGCGGTCAATCGTATTATTTTTCTCCCATTTGTGTCCTCTGTACCCCATCACTCGCCGTTCTTTGCTTTCACATAGTTTTTATTGTTGTTGTCTTTGTGTGTTTGTAGCCACGCATCGCCACTGTCGCCCAACCAACTGGCCGGCTGCCCTTTTGTCGCCTTTTGTCAAATACCCATATAGTGGCAGCGCTTTGTTTTTCCCCAAGCATCGTTGGACTCAAAGGCCTCAAACGACTGCGGCGGCGTCGCTTCGCTTTGATCCTCATGGTTGTTTTTTTCCTCTTTGTACATATGTGTATTTTTTTTCATTACTTGTGAAACTCTTTCACAGAAACAGTGTTTCCTTGTTCTCTCACCGAAAAAAAGAAGAAGCTTCAAAGTTTTCACCATTTGCCACGCTCCTATTTCACATTGCCCTCGTTCGTCTTTAGTTCAACAATTTAATAGAGCATAGCGTTGTTTTTTTTGTTTATTTCCTGGTCATTTACAACGCAAACTTTGCGAAATTGCTGCCGCTATCATTTTCATAAATTTTTCTTGTTTCTAGCTTCTTGTGTGTCATGCATAGTATCCCTTATAAATTGAGTCCATACTCTTTATCATTTGCTGAAAAATAATCTCCATTCTACACATGTTAATAGATGCTTATAAGTGCGAAACTGGACACTTTTTGAACCAGTGGGCACGGTGACCTAGTGACCGATTTTATTTTGAAAGAAAATAATGCAAAAAATGCCTCAGTATCCACTTGCGTTCCGTAAAATAATAATGAAGTTGGAAGCGACCGGATTCCACCAATACTGAAGATATTGTTATAAGATCGCATTTTTATCAGGAAAATAATCTATCTGAATTTCTTTAATATTAGGTTGTCAAAAAAGTCTTGCGGTATTTTTATTGAATTTGCAATTGTCCTTAAAATTTTTTTTGATGACTCATGCCCAGCTCTTGACCGATGCTACGGCTGCTACTATGCCGGTCTCTTTCGACCAATTCAGCGATTTTATCGCACAGGCCTTCCGGAGCGTGGCGTATCTGCGACCACCTCTACACCAGGACGAAAACGTTGAAACCATCGTTTTGCGGTGGAAATGGAAACTGTATCGGGTCCATGAACTGCACAAATTTTACTGGCGGCTTGAGATGCATTTTTGCCTTTATCGTAGTAGTACTGTAATATATGCCGTATTTTCTCTTTATTTTGCTCCATGTTTGCGACGCTATAACTCACGAACGAATAAAACTAGATCCACGCACTCTGAGCGCCAACTAGCGAAAATACCGCAATACTTTTTTGACAACCTAATATATTCCACAGATTGAACCGCAGATCGATATAAAATTAGCGAAAGGCAAATGGAGATCAAAAAAGTTATAGTCGGGTTTTGATAATTTTTGGTCGTAAGATGACATATATTACCGGTACAGGCATTATTTGTGAAAAGTATTTTGCAATAACGTCTTTGGATCTCGATTTATATACTGTAAAAAAAAATTATTTATTTAGGCAAGTAGGCGTGGTTTTAGTCCGATTTGGCTCATTTTCGCATATAGTAATATCGGGATAAGGACATACACTAAAATTGGTTGATATTGTTCGAGTAGGCCCTAAAATATAGGATTTCACCTAAAGGTGGGAAGAGCAGCGCCCATGCCACTAGATTATAAGAGGCCTTTTTATATCACGCAGGATGTAAAATTGATAGATTGTGGAGTTTAAAAAGTTGTATATACAGTAATTGCTTAAGTTATGTTAAACTCTGTAAGAGAGCAAAGTTCCGAAAGCACCTGAAGATAACAAGCAACAAAACAATTGAGAGCGTAAAATTAGAGTTAGAAAATCCACTTAAGAAGAAAGTAGGTCGAAGTACAAACACTGTAGTTCTCATATATTTTGTAAACAAACCAGCTTGTTACCGGAAGATAATATTCAATTACTACAGCAATAATTCCGACCTACATCCGGACGATAGTGAGATATGTGAAAAGTTGGAGATGGGTGATTACTAATATTATCCAGATTCCTAAGTACCTTTTAAGTTGTTATTTAAGAAAATAGCGAAGTTAGGTGAGGTTAGGTTAAAAGATCGATCCACTAACGGTACCCATGTGAACAACTGAAACTGTTGTGAATTGTTATACCTAACTACTTCTAAGTTCTTTCGGATATACTCTTATAAATTGACAAAGGCTCAGACCTCATCAAGAAACATTCGATCTTGTAGGAGAGTGTGCCCGGATGCTTCCAGTATACCTATCTTAATACAGTTTTGACTGTTAGAGTTAAGCTTACGTCACGCAGTTCTATTAGCTAATGACTAGCAAGAATTGCGATAAGGTGAACTAAGAGCAAGTAGTGGATCGTTTGCTTCTGAACTAGGCAAAAATAATTACTAAGTTACCTAAGATCACTTGAAGTCGAGAAGTTCAGCGCTAGCGTTGTTCAATAACAGAAATTCAACTCGTTCCCAAACCGATATATTATATAATAAAACGCAAACCGGATCCCTCGCGCGGTAGAGTGGCAAGCGTTTACTAGATCTCCACAAACCCCAGTGGCTCCAAAAGTCTCCTTACACCTTCAGTTATTACACTACTCACCCTGGTAAATTTTTAAACCGCACTGAGGAAGCCCTACAATAAATTGTGCAACGCTTGCAGCTTTTCCACAACAATATTTTACGCTTCTAGTTACCCGTTTTTGTTGTTTTTCCTTGCTTATTGCTGCAGTTGCTTGTTGCAAAAATAGAATTTCCTGTAGTGCGCGTGCCACAGCAGCCACAAGAGCCACACTCTGCATGGCGCGTCTAGTGGCAGCTGTTGCTTTGTAGCGCATACGCTCTGATTATGCCACTGCAACAACACAGCGAGCAACAGCAGTGAGCCGCCTTGACGTTGAACTTGCAGCAGTTGGCTTGTTTCTATTGCTGCTGCTGCCGCCAAGTTGTCGGCTGTGGCTCGTGTTGTGGTGGTGGCACATGTGGCATGCTGCCTGGGCTAGCATGTTGGCGGGCAAGCGAGTGTGCGGCAATTTTTCATTTTCATCTGTGATTTCGATTTTTGCTCCGATTAGATTTGCCGCCATTTTGCTTTATTTCCTTGCCACAAGTTATATACATATGTATGTATGCATTCGAGAGCAAAAATTGCCTATAATCTAAGAAAAAGAATAATCAAATATAATAAATAAAGCAAATAAGCTGATAAAACAACAACAACAACAACAACAGTTTGCCACAACGACGAATGTGGCAACAACAACAGCAATCTATCAACAACAATGCGGTTGCTCGTTTATGGTGGCGAGCGGAAAGCGAAAAGTCGTTGTACGACTTCTGCTGCTACTTGCAACTTCTACTGCAACATTGTGTTATTTATTTTAGAAATTTTTACTTTTTGTTTTCCAGTTTTTTATGCTCATTTTTCCAGCTTCTCGCTGCTGCAGCAACGAGTTTATGTGCAGCGCTGCACTCTGCAATTGCATCATCTTCATGCCACCGCCACGGAATTTACTTGCAACATCATTGCATTTATACGATTGGCAGCATTTAAGGGGGCTTGTGGCAGTGACCGCTAACCACAACAAAATCTGCAGTCTTATGGCAACATTGTATATATGTGTGGCACGAAAGCACATACATTTGTATATATTATGGCATCTTAAGTGCATTGGTGTGCGCTTAAACTTGTTTATCCATACAAGTAGTGAAATAGTGAAAATCTTCGCCAACTGCCACTGCGGGTAGAACCAAACAAAAACTACAACAACCACAAGTTGCATTGTTACAAGTAAACCAGCCGCCTTGTGCACATCTGGGCAATCAAACGGCATGCTGCCGTACTTCGTGCATGACCCACGCAACAACTCATATGCACAGTTGTATGTGGCAATAACAAAACAGCTTCTTCACATCGTTGTGCGCAGGGGACATTGCACATAATAGCTTTGGCGTAAAGTTGGGGCGATTAGATAAGAGTCGGCATCTGGCTGGGTGAGGATTTGTTTGATATACAAGTTTTTTCTTAGAAAATCAAGTTATTGCAACGCATCTTCGTTATTTAAAGCATAGAGAATAGAAAATATTGGAAATCCCTCCCAGCAGAACAAAAAACGGGGATTATAAATAAGAATTATCACACTTTTTTTAAAACGAGTGCAAAAATTTTAGAAAGGCTTACAAATTAAGTGAATTCATTCGCGATTTCTGATTATTAATGTTACTCCATGAAAGCTTAAGCCGCTTCTCCGCTGGGTAAACTACTGATAAATTTTTCTCTGCTCACATATCGAGGAGGGATGTCTATGTGGAGTGAAGCCCCTGGAACAGAGGCGCAATGATCTTTTTCACGGTGGGATCGAAACTTAAAAAGAAGGTTGAATATGAGTTTTATGTAAGGAACTCTAAGAATACGTTTAGGCTACCGAATTATTGTAGGCAGAAGTGCCAAATCATAAAAGAAGGCGATTGGTGACGTGTTCCACTCTAAATCATTTGAACATATGCCGATAAGATATAAATCTCTTGATATTGTACTCTTTCATATACCTTAATCAGGTTTCCCAGAATAATGAAGTTCATTTTCTGTGCAGAATTATGCCAAAATATCGTAGGCTCAAGAAACAAAACTTTTGAATACTCTGTCTTACAGAAATGCTTAATATGTCTGACAAACATGCAGGGATGATTTCTGCGAAAGAATCCCAGCAAGAATAGTTTGGAGTAGGAGTTCTGGCAAGTTTGTAGCTTCCTCGTTTGTGTTTCAGTTCATCCAGAGCATCATATTGGTGAGGATTAGTTAAGGACCAGCCGGCCGATTGCCTTGTATATTGCCAACAATGTTTCTTCGTCATTTTCCCAGTGCTGCCGGCTAGCGGCTTGAGGATTTTGTTGCGTCTCTGTACTTTGGCGATAATAGCGGCCATATGAGGAGTGAGGGTGAACAAACTCTCGAAGGCCACACTAAAAATTTTAGGACTATTGATTATCGGAATCTTTACGACATCGACTGCAATATTAAGGTCTAGTCTGTAATCGTACGTCCAGTTTGTGAATACAGTCGATGTGGATTTAGTGGGTGAATGTGATAAGTTCCGTACAGCGAGGAAGCGAGAAAGGTCAGAGAGTTAGCCGTTTCCGTTTGAGCATGAGCCGTTGACCGACGCTATTATCGTACAATCATAAGCGTACGAGGTGACAGGAATTCTCTCTATTGGTTGCGGGTGTTTCGAGATGTAGAATTTAAGCAATAACTTGTTTAATTCTTGTCAGTTTTGAGTTTTTACCTTGAATAGTACAGACGATTGACGACCGCTCATTAGTTCATAGTTCATCTGTTCAGGCCTAGACTGACTGCGTCTGTGGCTGGCTGGCTTTGACAAGTCCAACGCTATAAGGATTGTCCTCTCGCAGGGTGGTTTTTGGTTAAGACCATGAACTATCTGGGAATTTATGACGCTAAGTGCTGTGGTCGTACTGTATCTTTTTCGGAAGCCATGTTGATGGTAAAATTAGCTGCTTCAGCTGGGAAATTAGCTCGGAGTTCTGCGACTTTTTCAGTCGGGACGAAACGAGCGGTATCTGCTGCGATCACCTTGCGGAATTGATGCTCGCTTCAATTTCCATAACAGCCGGTTCTACGTTATCGGAATTGACTCGTATCTTATGCGCTCAAGAGCTGTTATTTCGGAGATCTAACGCCGTTTAGATCGGCAAGTCTTAGTACAAATATGTTGGTTCTTGGTTTCGCTTGTAATATCGCTGAAACACCTTTGAGCTTCCATTTTCAGGACAATCCCGTGAGCTAGTAAGAATAGAAATAAAATGCGTGAAGAAATCTTTGATGGACACAAAGCGTTTCGTCGACTTTTAAGATCTAATTATAGTATCCGTAGTGGAATCTTCATTTTGGAAATCAGGATGCATTCTCCTATCCAACTTAAGTAGGATTCTTTTGGTGGCTGCACGGATTAGAATTTTTATTCAGTCAAGGCCTGAGAACTCACCAACATTCTTCGAAATTATTTGCGGAATATGCTTTGCCACTACAACAACAATATAATACTCGTAGCCAAAGCATCTTTAATGGCTTTTGTGAAGTTTTAACCTAATGAATGTTTATTACACATGAAAAAAGGCTTTTTGCAGAATCTCATTAAGTTTCATGATCACTAAAAATTTTCGCGAAATAATGCTCTGTGCGCCGAGGCAAATTGAAAGCTTTTCGCTTAGTAAATTCATAAATTCATCTGGGTGAAAGTTCAACTGCTACTACAGGGCGTCCATTAAAACTGCAATAATAGCATAACCAATAGAATATTAGTTCCGTCAGCAATTCGATCAGCTACCGTCGGGCGTAAAAGTGACAAAAAACCATAGAGTTAGACAATATTCTCATTTACGCATAAAAGTTCGCAACCATATGGCGTAACAATAAGGAAGGGAATACAGCGTGAACAGTTAGACCGTCATAAAAAGCAGAAAAGTAGAAAAGCAATTACATACTTAACACAAAAATAAAAGTATGAATGGGACAGTGCAGACTTCTTTATGGTAGTTTATACCAAAAACAAAAAAAAAAGTATACGGCCTAGGTAATGGTTAATACCATTAAAGCCAGTGAATGCCAGCAGAAAAAAGCTACATAAAATTTCAAAAGACAAAGGCTAATTATTGCTTTTAACAGCTTAAGGGGTGACCAGACGTTAGGGTCAGCTGGTGCGGCGCATATTGTGGCAGGCTAGCCGCCACTGTTGCCACCGTTGAGTGGCACATAAAATTAGAAAGCAAATTAGGTGCGAGCGAATGGGTAATGGTCATAAAATGCCATAATTTAGGGGACGTGTGCGCATGCGCGCTGTGCGTACTAGGCCTGACAGCTAGACGACTTTGCCATTTTCTAAGAAATGAAGAATGGCTGAAGTAATAAGTGCTAGCAGTATTTAGTGGATGCTAACGAATGAGAATTAGAATAGTGTACGGTTTTTAATAGCAGATTGCCTACGGCTGCACTAGCAGTTAGACGTTGTAACAACAAAAATCACAAAAAATAAGCAATAGTCACAACAACAAACACGACAGTAACAAGAAAAAAGTCTACAATCTGTAGAAGACGCTAGAAGCTTAAATCTCAGTCGTTGGTGCATGCCACAACATATGCAACATACACGCTAATTGGCAAACGCTCTTTCTTCTACTTTCAACTGACTGCGGCAGCACTCTGCATGCGCTGCGACTTCATTACCGCAATTGTAACGGTATAAATTGCAAATAATCACTGCATTTTATGGTTCTGCAACACGCTCAAACTCACACTTGCGTATATACATACGTATTGCTGTAAATAGGCACTGGTTCAATTTTGAAAATTATTGTTGTAACTAATAGTTGCAGCAGTCTGCCCAAATACAAATACAACGTTTGTAATAATGTATTCTAATCATCACCCATCTAAGTCTACTTAAAATGGCGTTGCTAGCTCACACTCTATTTCCAAGTCTTTATTGCTATATCTTCCATTGACATGTATGTGTGTGTTTGCAAGCAACTCCCTTCATTTGTTGTTCACAAATTGTGGTAAATTGTTGGCACGTGGTCGTTGCCACCATTACCACCATCAGCCACAATCGATGCTGTTATCAGACATGTCATTATGGTTGCTACTATAGTGATTGCAGCTGCAATTGTGTCTTCAATAAGTTGTTGTTGTTGTTGTGTGGTTTTTGCTTCTATTCCGGTTGTTATTGTTTTTTGTGTTGTTGTAGTTTGTATTCGCTAACAACAATTATTCAACATCTTTTTATAGGTAACTTTGTAATCATGCAACAAAAGCGGCATCAACTCCCGTGCCAGTAATCGATGGCCTACTCGTTGCTATTTAAGCGTGCACAGTGTGCTGAGGCTAAGAAAAAACTAACTCCACTCAATGACAAATGAGTGAGGTTCAATGTCAGAAACCCGGAGTTATAAGGATTATCGTAGAGGCTGCCTCACATATTGTAACAAAATGTGAGTAAAAAAGTTTTATACACTCAAGTGTACACTTTGTGAAAGGAATGTTTAACAAACCCCGAAAGAAATAAATTCTGTATAATTTGTCCTTCTCCCTAAATGAATTTTCGAAATTAGGTAGAAATTGCAGGGCGCTGCCCACAACTTCTTGAGGAATTTTTGTGCGAACTTAGTATTTGTAGGAGATGTTGTTAGGACCAATTGTTTCCAAATCATCATAGCTCTCAAGCAGGTTTGTTTTAAATAATAAGGAAAGTAGTTACTCTCGTGTGTAATTGAAGAGAAATGTTTTCCTAGCAATACCATTACTCTCGCTAGCATACTTCTTAAGAAAATATAATATAACATTAGAATACGATCATAAAATTAATTTAAAGAAAGCTATGCTCTAAAAATATTTAATTTCTTTATAAGTTGTTTTTCTTACCTTCAAATTTCAGAAATGTATAATAGTTCATTGTTTTTTGAATTTTCCTTTAAATATTTTATTATTTTCCTTCATTTCCATTTACCTTTAGCAGTACTTGACGAAAATGATAAAAATTAATCAAGTCACATTTTAGAATTTTTTTTAAAATTCTTCAAATTAACAACTTAGTTCCTATCAAAAGTGCACTGTTGCTAGTAACAGAATCGTCAGATTTAACTTTGTCTACGGATCCAACATCACCTGCATTTGACTAAGTATATGGAGCACAGATCAGTCTATTTTCTTATTATTTTATTACGAGTTTTTAATGAATTTTCCGCAGTTTCTGAATTAAAAATTACCTTCCACGTGGGTTTGGGTTTGCTCGGCTTTGTCAAGTTAATATGTTTTCGTGTTAAGAGGTACACCAAGTGTGACAGCCAAACGTCGAGTTTTGGGAAATAAAAATTAAACTAGTGCATCGACTTTATTGCAGTTTTCAGAGCATACATGTAAAAGATACACACAAAAAATTTTTGAAATTAAGTACTTATGAGCAAAAAGAGATCTCCTACAGGGTTAAAGTGAAGGTCCTCTACTGCTGCAGTCAATCTGACCTTCTCCGTGGTTAAAATTTAAAAATAAAAAAAATCTCGTTAAATAAAAAAAAAACCATTAAAATGTAAAAAATGATGCCGTTTTTTAAGAAAGTTGAATTTTATTCCAAATTTTATTTCTGGGTGTTCGACATAATCAAATTTTTTCGAGTTATCGAGATCTTAATTGAAAAGTTTTCTGCCAGCCATAGTAAAAAAAATTTTTTATTCAAGGTAGTTTCCTTCAAAGTTGATAAATTGCTTATAACAACCCATGTATAGCGGGTTCATTATGCTTAGTCCATTCGGATCTGTCGATGGGACTTTGAGTGAAATGATGGAGCCATGTTTCATCCATTGTCACATATCGACATAAAAACTCGGGTTTATTATGATTGAACATTTCTCGTCGTTGTTTTTGGTCAGAGTTTTCGTGAATGACATGATGTACACGTTCAGTTGATTTTTCTAGAGTGCTTCTTACCTTCTTCTTACGATCTTCCAATTTTATTGTGTGCATTTTTTTGATGTTTCGTTTCAAACTCTTTGGGGCGTCTACTGGGTTCACCGTCTTCGGTGCTCATTTCAACACGTTTAAACTTAGCATACCAATCCTTGATAGTTAACTTGCAGTGTTCGAAACTCGTTATCAAGTCAACTTTATGCTTCCACTGTATTTTCTCCCTTTAAAAAGGTATATTTTATCAACACCGAACTTTTTTTTCCATTTTTTCCTCAAAAACAATAGTTGCTTCACTCAAATTTATGTAATTCACAAACTAATAATCCAACAGTTACACAATTTATATAGGCGCCTTTTGAAGGTTGTGTCTACCTAGAAATCGTATAGATTTAACTCTAAGAGCGCCACCTATGTGGTAGGAGTTTTCAATTGGCATTTTAAAAAAAGTCAATACTCCATTTTCGAAGCTAAAGTTGATATATTTAAATTAGAGTTTTGAAATTGAAACAATATAAATGAAGGGTATGCTCTGGTGCTCTAGAAGCCATTGCCTTTGCTACATGATTTGGTAAAACTACAGTTTTCAAAATACTACGTCTTTCCGCCTGTTTCTTTCTTTTGAATTTCGCGGCTATGTATAAAGCGCTACAGAGCTCGTATCTGGCAATACTAAACATCTTTGAAAGGTCTTAACATAATCTAGAAAACGACGCTATGCATAATTACTTTCGTTATTGCTTTCAACAGTTATAAAAATCCGATCGAGGAACATTACGTGTGATTAATGGTGTTTTGGGGGATGGTGCTTAACACTTCGAACTCCGGAGGAATGGTTTCGACGATTCCGAGCGGGTGAAAACTACACCATGAACAAGCCAGCCGACGGAAGACCTGTGACGACGAATTCCGTTCAAATCATGGAAAATATCGGATTAAAACGGCATGTGGCATCACGTGACATCGCCCAGAAGATGGGAGTTAGTCACCAAACGATTTTAAACCATCTGCAGAAGGCTGGATACACAAAAAAGCTTGATGTTTGGGTTCAGCATGATTTGATACAAAAAAACCGTCTGGATCGAATTAACACCCGCGATATGCCACTGAAATGAACCGAACTTGATCCATTTTTGAAGCGGATGGTGACTGGCGTCGAATAATGGATCACATACGACAATATCAAGCGAAAATGGTCGTGGTTGAATCTGATAAATCGTCCCAAACAGTGCCCAAGCCGGGATTGATGACCAGGAAGGTTTCGCTGTGTGTTTGGTGGGATTGGTAGGCAATCATTCACCATGAGCTTCTCACATATGGCCAAACGTGAACAATAGGAGCATTTGAAGCAGGCGTACGATCAGAAGCTTCCAGTATTGGCCAACAGGAAGGGTATAGTATTCCACCAGGACAACGGCAGACCACACACTTCGTTGATGACTCGTCAGAAGCTGTCCGAGTTCTTTGCAAATAAGGAGCGGGGCTTCTACGAAAGGGGTTATTATGAAATTGACGTCTAGATGAAAACAGATTATCGAACGAAACGGCGCATATTTGAACTAAATCCGATCACTGTAACACTTTTTATAAAGCCTTGAATAAAGAGCAAAAAACAGAAGGCTGAAATTTTAATTTTTTCTATGCGTTTCCAAATCAACACACTGTGCGCGCCAGTTCCAGTAGCCAGAAGTTTGTTTGCATCCTTCAACTGCAACTACAATTTTCATCCTGTTGGGCAACCATAATTTTTAATTGCATGCCACAGTGCGGCACGAGAGTTGCGTCGCACAACCCCGACCCCACCCAAGCGATTATTATAGAGAGAGAATCACAATAAAAAGTGGAAATGTAGCAGCAAGTTGAAGGTGCAACACGCAGTGAAGCTAAAATTTCCGCTAAACAGCATAAAAAGACACGTGTATGTATGTATGTTTGTGCGTATCAAACCGCACAAAATAAGCAGATTTGCATTTCATTTGTAGCCTAGCATACTAACGGCTGTGCTACGCCTGCTGCAGCTACACGATGCAACGATTTATTGCCTGCGCGCCCGCACTACAGCACACGCTCATGCCCCAACGCATTGCTGATCATAAATTTTGCATTTTTCTACTACTTCTTCTGCTTCAACTTGATTTCTTTCTATTTTTTATGCTCAAATTACTACGTGCAACGTCCTTTCGGCCCCTTCTTAGCGCTTTACGCGCCTAACTCAACCCCTTGCAACGGCAGTAGCAGCTGCTTGCCACCTTGAATAGGCTGCGCATAATCTATGCTGCTGCCATTGCTACAAATACGGATGAGCTGGTATGAGTGTGTGTATGATTTCGCAATTGCAAGTTGCAGCAGCAAGGCGCAACAATTCGACGAAGATGATTGCATCTGGCGCAAAAGTAAAGGAAGCGTAGTAGAGCGGTGTTGCAAGTATGCGCCAGCCGTGTGTGGGTTGTTTGTGTGTGCACTGGTACTGTTGTGCTAAGCAAGTGGGAAGCTGGGTGCAATATAGTGTGGCATTTAGAGGCTGTTGGGCTACTGCTTGCCATCGCGCTTTGCATTGTGGCAAGTTTGCTGTAGCAATGTCGACACCGACGCCGTCGTTCAGCTACTAGAGTAGCTGTATACACACACACACACACACACACACTCCTTCAATATATTAATATATGGATATTTATGCTTGTGTTTGCTTGCTATAGGCTGCTATCTACATTTTATGATTATTGTGATGGCATGCAACACGCGCCACAAATTAGAAATACGCTCATCTACCGACTACCTTCGAGCACTGACTACTTTATTCTGCATTATTTGCGCGCACCAAATGCGACGGCCTCCACAACAAATTTTCTTTTGCCTCGTAAATTGTTTTTGCTTTCGTTGCTAGGATAATGTGGTGCAAACATGATGGATATTAATTGGAATTGCTGTAATTGAGAAGCTACAAATCCACTTCAACTGCAACTAGTCAGTCGTAAGTTGCCACTTGCCTCTATTGGAGGCAACTATTGTTAGTGTTGTTGTGTTTTTCACATAGAAATAAGGAAGTGTTGCATACAACTCTACGAAAATGTGTAATTTGTGGTTTATGAGTGGCAAGTCAAAGGCGCGTGGCGTGCAGGTATGGGTATGTTTGTAAACCTTCGTACAACGCTCTGCTGCAGCTACGACTCGCCTTAACCACAAAACCGTTTGAATTGCTTACTTTTTAATTTCTCTATATTCCCATCAGTATTCAAATCACTATCTAATATCTTTACTCCTTTTGCTCACTCCCCTGCTTTGCTCGCACTTCAAGTTGGCTTTGCGTCTTCCCTTTTTGCTAATTCTCCTGCTACTGGCTTTTAATCATTGCATTAAAAGCTCATATCGACGTTTAACTACTCTACCACAGCTTTGAGATTTTTGTGAGAGTGTGTCGCTGAGATTAATAATTATCCATAGCAGTCTTTCATATACAATCAATTACTTAAAATATAACGGTGCACTTAATTACTGTAAACAGACATACAAATATGAATAGTTTCAAATCACCAAAAGATATACGGATATGTACTTAAATAACAAGAAGAACCGTTGACTTTGACTGAACTTAAGCTAAAATCCTCCTCACGGGTTCAATTTTACTTTTCAAGAACTTGATTTTGGTCGATCAGTTTACATGGCAGCAATGGGCTATAATGTTCCGATCTGAAAAATTTCTTCGGATATTGCACCGGTAACTTGGACAATTTTTTACGCCAAACTTCGATAAAATGTTTTCCATACAAGAAGAAATGGAAGAAGAGAAATTGTTAAACATTTCAGAACTGGTTCGTTTATCACGTGATTGTCTCCGCGTTTGAGATAAGATTTCTGAATACGTTATCTAGCTAACTCAGTAATACCTCGATATCATTAGCAACTGGACTGCTGAAGACGGCATCACTTTAAATCCAAGCAACACCGAACTGGTTTTATTTACTAGGAAGTAAAAACTCCCGGCTACCTATCCACCACTAACGGGGAGAACCCATCTTCGGTCTACTGACAGAGTTAAATACAATACCAAGTGTTCATTTTAGACAAAAAGCTCTTGTGAAAACCACAGAGAGCAAGGAAGGCATCCATTGCAAAGCACTGATGCGGGGGCTCTCACCAAAGGTAGTTATTTTTCTGCATTAAGGAATAGTTGTGCCCATAATGTTCTACGGAATTCTTGTGCTATACTCGCGAAAAACTTATCGAGTGTTCACACACTTGGAGTTCATTATAAAATACTTCATATGCCAGGTCGCTGAGCCTAGCCCTAGCTATCGCTTCTCTGCTCACGTACCTTCAAGGGTTCAGTTTACAACTGAATCAGAGCTTACGGGAAGGATTGGAGGAAGAGTACACTGTCGGAAACTTTCCCTCTACTCTAGTTTTGGGCTGCCTGACCACTGCAACGTTTTTCATTTGATTTATGATTAAGCTCTCGAATTTTTTCAAGCATTTATCTATATTAACCCTTTTTAATTCATTGAACTTTTTCGACGTGCTTGTTCCACTAATTGAAAGTAATTTAATACTTTCCATCTATACTTCTTAATATCTGCCGAGATGGTTTCTAAAGAGAGATGGTTATTAGAACTTAATCATAGAGAACAGAGAAATTTCGAACCGAAAACGCTTACTCTCAACTATGGTATAATTATTGAGTTGTTCTAGGTATGAGTTATTCCTTCATGTTCTTTTTTTTTCGAAATTACTAGAAATCATAAAGCTGATGTAACATTGTTTATAATTTCAAACGGACTATAAGTAAAGCTTCAAATAATAGAGTTTTAACCATATCTGGGAAAATATTATTTAGGTGTTTTATTCACGTTCACTTAGTTAATTGGAAGTTTACGAAGATAGCAGTCAACAATTAACGTTTTTCAGAGGAAGGCACTTTAAATATTAAAAATTTTGACTTTGGACTCTTCAGTTTCTTTCGAGTAGTAGAGATAGAGTATTTTGAAGCCGTACCTAGTTGGATCAGTGACTTTTTAAAGGTTTTGTTTTGTGGAAGTGGTTAAAAATTTTGATAATTCTTTTTTTTCCTCAAAGCTATGAGCCTTGTTTTTAAACACTTATCTAAATATTTGACAATCTTAAAAATTTATTTAACGCAGATCTAACCGTTGTCAATAAGGTGATCGAAATACGACAGAGGAAAGACAAGTCTGTGATAAGGATCCTAAATATTTCAGTTTTAGAGCCTTCTTTTATCAAAGATAAGCTTTTTTTCTTGAAGAATCTAGCTCTCCCTTCCGTTATGCTCTTAAAGGTGTGAAAAATATGGATTATAAACAAGAAACTTAGAAACCTACCTAGTTTTTGATTGCGGATAGAAGTTGACACCTTCTAACGGGGTGGTATAGTAAAATTTTTCTTATTAATAAACTCATTTTGATCAGCTGTGATCCTTGTTAGAAATACACTCTGCCATTCTGTTGTTAATTTCACCCAAAAAAAGGAGTTGAATTTATTTGTTTTCTAGTTTCGTGTGTTTTCTGACCGGTAGAATCCTAAAAAGTCATTATTATTAAGATCTTGTTAAGTTTTCAACATACCCCACAATATTATGTTTTCAAGCTTTTTTAAGTGCCTTTTTAAACTGAATTAATTGTGCTCCCATTTCTCAAAATTGTATATTCGTAAGATTTTAGTGCTCCCGGCTAGCAGATCAACACAACGTCTCGTTCGTATGTACATACATATGTATGTAAACATACATACATCTACAGATATCTATATGAGCGTGTATATATTACGCATACGTATTTACACATATGGACAAAATAATAGGTGTGCCTATGCGTGGTGCCATTTTTTTGTCAAAAAGTGTTGTAACTGTTATTTATTTTTAATACCGCTATGTTTTTATGATGGACGCGTTTTAGTAGCATGGTGGTGTCAACAGTTTGCATTACTCATTCGGTGATTTTGCTTTTTAGTGACGAGTGATCATTGTTCATTTAATTTTGCTTGGCCATTAAAATAGGTGTAGTTCATATTTTTCGTAAAGAAGTTGTTAATTCGTACTATTTACCATACCAAAGTAAGTATTTGAGTATTTCCAAATTTATATTAGTTTAAATATCACAAACTGACAAAAAAAAAAAATTGAATTTTTTGTTTTAAAGCTTACAGTAAGAAAATTGCAAAGTATTTCTGTTTAATAAAGATAAATACTTTTATTACTAAAGAAAAATTTGTTTTAATTGCATATGATTTCACGATATTTTGGTAAAATGTAATACACCTATTATTTTGTCCATATGTGTATGTTGAAGTATCTGAAACACTCATGTGTTCGAAGTCTCTTTATCAGCGTGCCGATTTTTCGTTTTTGGTGAATCCGTCTGTTTGCCCTCGCCTTGATTATGCTGCCCAACGCTGCTGGCATTCTGCCGCTGATTCTTTTCACTGGGTCTGGCTCTTATTGGTGTTGTTGTTGTATTGATCTTTTTAGTGCGCAACTTAATGCGATTGTCAGCTGCCCATGACTGGCTGTTGGCTACCTGTCTTACACTCGCCTTTATGCTTCTTATGCTGCTTATTCTTCATGCTACCCACAGCAAATAGGCTGTTGTGTGTATGTGTATATTTATATGCCTACATATGTACGCATGTATATGTTTTTATTTATTTTTTTTTTTTACGATAGTTTTTTTTTGGTGCATAAACAAAAAACTGATCATGATTATATGTGTGTGTGTGTATAGCTGCACCCCACTGGCTTTTAGCGTGTTTTTACTTTAGCATTTGTTGTTGTAATTCATTGTTTGTTGCTATTGCTAAAGATATGTTGTATGTATTTAAATGTCATGCGTTCTTCAACATGAACTGACTATGTCCATTTGGATATACACATGTGTGTGTGTGTGTGTGTGCATACGAAACCAGCTGTAGGAGAACCCAAGACAGGTCTGGACGGCCGCTTTCGCAGTTGAGTGGAGTTGATTTGAGCATTGCAAGCGTGTCTGAAGCGCGACTTTAGCTCCTGTTGCGTATTTCTTTGTTATAGTTGTTGTTGTTTTGCACTGTTATTTTTTGTTGTCTTGCGTATAGGCGTCGTACGTGTTCGCCGCGTAACTGAAATGTATTATTAAAATTATTGGTCTGGTTTTTTTTTTGTTTTTTTTTGGCTCTTGAGATATGCTTAAGCCTTGGTTGTTGTTCTTATTCTTGTTGTTGCTTTCCACATCGTTACTTTTTATTCGCCTTAGCTGAGCTGCGGTTGTACGTGTGTTGTTACTTAATTGCTGGCTTCGCTCCTATATTGTTTTTGGCTTGATTTTGTATTCCAACTTTGCTGTCGCAAGTGTTATCACTTTCAGGTCATTCATTCTCTTGTTTCCTTCAGATTTTGCTAGCAATGTTGTTTTCGATGGTACTACGCAAATGCAAGGCTAAAATTTAATACTATTATAGTATTATTGGTTGTTGTAATTTTTATGGAAGAATCCTTGCTTATTTGTAATATATTAGGACTCATCAATATATTTCTAACCTACTCAATAAAACTAAATATTGTCCTATAAATAACACGGACAGTACATTGAATTCATCCAAACCCAAAGAGAGAGGAGTTTCCATAATTTTTCGATGGATAAATACATATACTGATATTCAACAGCATACATATAGAAACCCTTAATATTGATTTCTTTATATTTCCACAATGTATTTTCTTATTGTCTTCACATCCGATTCCTTCTACTAAATGTTATCACAGCGGATTTCTTATTTTTTTAAAGTAAAAAAAAAAAAAAACACATTTACCGCGGTCTAATAATTGTCCTCAGGTTTGACAGATAATGGCATAAAAATCGGTAGAACACAGAAAAATATGAAAATTCAATATTTTTCTATGAAAATTGATCCTCGAAAAATTGTTGAAAATTCAAGTGCCGGCTCACATTAATATACATAACTAGTGGCACATACAGTAAGCAAAGCGAAGGAGTACTCTGAAAAATTGAAGGGAGACATTCATTGTCTGGTATCACCACATCGCTGAATATTTTTATCACGTTGAATTTGCCTCACTTTAGCAAATAAAATAATTCTGAAAAATATTCCACTGTGCTTGAAATTCGGTTAAGATTGATAATGGAAGTAAATTTGGATTACTGAAATCCATCCTGCCAGAATCAGTTCTAAAAGTCTGGCCTATTTGTGAAAATAGTTTTGTTGGCTCAGCTTAGCTTACCTAGTGCGATGAACTTAATTTTGAAATGTTTGAATTACTTTAAACTTTGAATCAGATGAGCTCCAGATTTGAGTTCCAAACGACCAGATCAGCCTGAGTTCGGGATCTGGACTTTAGCAGCCAGCCAAACCTAACGAGAGGTATTGTTTGAATTTTTTTTTTTTGGAAAAGCTAGCACATTTGTGGATCTCCAGATCATTGAAGATATCAAAGATAAAATATTGCTATAATATCAAATGTGCTGGAAACAGAGAAGGAATACCAATTAATATTGATGAACATTTGAATCATAAATTATTTTTTTAATAAGCGCTGTCTCATTTTGTCAGATAATTTGACAACCATTTCGATAAAATATTCACAATAATGCTGTAGAGCTCACTGACCATATGTCTAATATGAGTGCTTTAGCACAGCTGGATTGTACTGCTTTGTGAAGGAAATAAACTTATTTTCTTGCAGTTTTCGACTGTAAGAAGTACATTGAAATCGATAATTGATGTTTTTTTCTCTTCTATTTACATCTTGTATTCTAATTGATGCCGAAAAATTATATATAAGGGGGGCTTAGGTGTCAAAGAATCAATTTTCACTTTTTAGTTGATTCGGATGGAAGATGAGATGCTTTTTCACGTGATAGAATCCAAAAAGTCATAACTTGTTTGAAAGTTCCCTAAAAATTTAGAGAAAGAAGAGTAAAAATACGAAAAATATAACTTTTTTAAATGTTCCACACTATCAACTTACACGATGAACTATAATAATATTCCGACCAAAAACAACACTTACTGGACGTCCTTGAAGCCTCYGGAAAGGAGAACAATTAATGAGATAACGAGAAACTGACGAAGCGAGTTGTTTTCCAGAAAACTAGTTTTCGCACGTTAGCTCCCTTTTCGTAGACCAGGTCACATATAGCTCTTCTCCGAGGTATTAAATAAAAATTGTGATTCTAGTATCTCGCAATTTCCGAGAAGAAGAAAATATTTTCTGATGCCATAGTAATACATTATTTTTTATTGGACTTACCCATATTCACATCGTCAGTGAAAAATAGTTGACTTATTTCCTTCTTTTATGTGTTCATTTCAATGGAGGCCAAATAATCGAAACTACTGAATGTATTTTAAGAGAGCTGTGAATCTAGTAGGCGGTTTGGAAACATTTTATACCAGTATTTTGCTTTTGCTGGGAATTAAAAGATTTTGTTCGAAAAAATACAATTAGGAAAAAAATAAAACCTTCGATTACAAGTTTGTTTTGAATTTCGAGCAAACTTAAGAAACTCTTTTGGAATGACTCGACTACAGTTAAAATGAAGAAGAAAATGTGCATCAAGACAATTTCAATAAATCGAAAGCAAGACGGATATTGTAATCAAAATATCTGAAGTAGAATAGGGAATTCTTTACCTTTCCATATATGTATGTACGAGGTATGTTCAAAAAGTATTGCGTTGGTACTCATGTCTCTCACTTATACCGACAAGCTCGGCCATTTTGAATGTTCATTTAACTGTTGACAGCTGCTTTGCTTGCACGTGTTTTGGATCGTCTTCCATTTTTACCTATTCAAAAAAATGGTTCAAAGAACCTGTATCAACTTTTGTGTGAAATATGAAATTAAGTGCGCCGATGCATTCCGAATGTTGACTGTGGCATACRGAGAAGCTACCTTGGACCGAAGCAACGTTTATCGGTGGTACAAAATGTTCTTAGAAGGCCGAGAAGATGTGACAAAAATTGGCTTTTGCACCACGATAACGCCCCTGCTCACACATCGTTGCTTGTGCGCGACTTTTTGGCCAAAAACAACACACTAGTGATGCCGCAGCCTCCGTATTCCCCAGATCTGGCCCCCTGTGACTTTTTCTTGTTCCCTAAACTGAAGCGGCCCACGAAAGGACGACGTTACGCTTCTCTTGACGAGATAAAGACGGTATCGAAGGAGGAGCTGAAGAAGATAAAAAAAAAAAATGATTGTTTGAAGTGCTTCGAGCATTGGAAAAACCGTCGGCACAAGTGTATAATATCTTATGGGGTTTACTTTGAAGGGGAAAAATATATATTCATGCATAAATAAATAGTTTTTGAAAAAATACAAAATTCGCGATACTTTTTGAACACACCTCGTATATGAGCTACAGCGTTAATCTCCATCGCTCATCACCATTCGAAATTTCTTAACTGACACCATCACCGTTGCAATGTCATTTATCAAACGCTTAGGCTGGTCAAGCATTGGCTGCGCTGTCACAATGACAACGCGGTGTTGCATGCGAGACTTTCTTTTACAACATTTTTTTGTAAATGCACGCTACAAAGGTTGCATTTGCAACTACAGCATATATACATATGTAAACGTAAATTTTTACAACAAAGTTAACTGAGTTGGTTTCTTTTTTGTTGCTATAAGAAACTGTCAAAATGACATAACAGAAATTTGTACATTTTAAATGTTTGACATAACGGCAGGAGGGCACATCCCGAGCAGGGCCTTACAATGGTGACACATACATGTATGTAATTGCTTCCAGAAATAACAAGTACTGTAATGCAATCTTCTATATATCGGTTATCAGCACTTCCTTGCTTACATTTTGCAAGAGAATGTGTCATTTCTTTAAGTTTCTTTTTCAGTTTCAGCCAAAAGAAGGCTAATGAGTCTGCATTGTTGTCGCACAACGGTTATGGCATGTCGGTAGTTTTATATGCCTGTGTATGTGGATAAGTGTATTCTTATTGTAATTTTCTCACCGTAATGCAACCCACGTAAGATTCCTTCTAAATGTTGCTTCCACACATATTTACAATTTCTTATTACTCTTCTCTATCATTTGCAATCATCTGCGATGATTTGTCAGTTTTTAAAACAATTTTCATGTTTACTGTCAGTCGCATTTCGAACGGTATTATGGTTTGTTAATAAATCTCGGTTTACAGTTTACATTAAATTGGCTTCAAAGGAAAGCTTATTTATGATAATTTAAAGTTGGCAAAAACAAGAAATTTACATGAGCACTTCATGCATACTTGACCTTAATATGGCAGGAAATAGAATGACAAAGAGAATTGTGGATTCTTCCGTGTCTTTTACAATACTATAGTATTACAATACTACAATAGTATTGCAATAAATTAAATTTTCAACCAGATTACCTTATAAAAAAGTTGGGTAGGAAACCCTAAAGTTGATTGTAAGTTCTTTTCACGCGCACCTCAGCTATTTCAGTTCCCTGCTCAATCCTCTTTTACGACTTAAAAATACAGTAAAGCTTTTTATTTTTGTAAGAAAGACTTAAAACTAGTTCGATCAAATTTACGATTTACTTCGCTTTCCAAATTGCAGGCACTTCATCACCTTTAACTGCTTTAACTTGTTGTAACTTTGATTGCTTTGGCATCTACAGTCATTACTTGAACTCGAGCTTTCTTAAAAATTGTTTATCAATATTACTCGTTTGCGGTCTAAGCTTCACGTAGCAAGTTCCCAAGAGACCATAAGGTTTCAACAATACGCAGTTTTTAGTTACTTTTCCGTAGTTTATGTTTTGAAAAATACCCTGTGAAATCGGCAAGGTCGTATCATGAATAGTTTTTGATTGGCAGCGTTCTAAAGAGGGACGGCTTGCAGGAATTTCTTAAGTAGTTGAAACTTTGAACCCGTTTTTTCGGAACCACATTTTTCAAAATGCTGCTTAACAAGAACGATTTCAATTTATACAGGGTTATGAGTTTGTTGGTTAAAAGTTGTTTGCAAATACGGTCGTTATATTTTTTATATTTGTGTTTTAAATATTGTCTCTCAAACGATATATCATTGAGTTCTAAACAATGATATAATTCTAAACTTGGTCTGAAAAATTCACAATACAAATTCAGAGCATCGAATTCAGGCTTAGGTGAACTTATCGTCTAGCGCTGGACAAGAAAAAATAGTTGAACTATTTTCAGCATAGTCGCATGTAAATTTTGGATGAGACATACCCAAGTGCCTCTAAAACTCCTGCCATAAGGGCTAACGCGACAAAAGCCAGATCCGAGGAGGCGAATATAATCATGTGATCCGAAAGATACAAAACTCGCATACTTTTATTTGTCACACGGCTCTACAGCGCCTATAACATTGTGGCACACAAACTATTCTTTAAGAATTGATAATTCTTCTTCTACGAGTATTAATATCTTAAACTTTGGTTTGTGGTAGTGCGGATATTTGGAAGTTAATAAACTATTATACATACACATTTTGCCTTGGATTATCCCTTTGGAATCCCACAAAGATCCTCAGAATACTATACTTCTGCCAGTCTGATATCATGTCGGGTATAATTTATTTATTAAACAGTTCAACCAGATTGTAAATACATTCAATAAAGAAATTTATCAACAAAAAGTTTCATACGAAACCATTTCGAGCGAAGTTTATTTTTAGATCTCAAGTTCATTACCATCGCTGTTAATATGCCCACCAGATGTCGCCCTCAAGTCTGGTAAGCGCAAAATAGCAATATTTTTATACGCAACCACATGAGCACAGAAAAATGAGACTTTTACAAATAAATATAGGAGTTTATGATACACTGATATATAGTATGTATATATGTACATATATATATAGGAGTACATGAGCATAAACTCTATAGATGCATACGCCCGTATGCCACCCATTCACGTACTCTTTCACAGCGAAATTAACGCGCAATTTGTTTATCTTGTAAAGGGGCAAAACTATTTTGTAAGCATTTCACTGACTAACTGCCTGAGCAGAAATCAGCTTTGACGCGTGTTAGCTCTTTGTTCTTTTCTTTGCGATGCGCGTGGCGGCTGGAATGTAGGAAATTTCCTAGGTTTGAAATTGAATGACTGAGTGACCGCAAAAATATTTACAAATGAGAATTGAGACTTCCTAAGCGACTCAGGGATTTCGAATCAATTGGTATTTTTTAGATTTCATGGCTGGGTTTTCACCAAAGTAAAATTAAAGTTTTATGAAATTTAATATGTTAGTTTCGACAGCAAGTTTTCAGAAATATAAAAGAGTTGTACAAGTATAAATGACTTGAACGCCATAAGAACTAACTTAATGCTCTTGTTTCTATACCACCTATCGTGTATTAGAAAACGGAGCAAGAAGCGATTGTGAAATCCAATTTTAAAGGCCAGATCTCTAACTTCAGAGCTTCGAACTCTATTGCCCGGTAATCAATAATTTGTTTGTAACAGCTTAAGGTACAATTATGTTTCTAAACGATCTGCCGAATAAAAGGTTTCTTGAGAATTTTCCGATATATTCACTTAACTCAATTTTGGATGACAGAACCTGGTTATAATCCGTCAGTATCCGGTTTATTATTCCTGGAAAATACTGGACATTATACGTAGGTCATTTGGTATTTAAAAAAAAAAAAAAAAAATGTATATGGTTTAATGTATATATATGTATAAGCTGCTGGTCAATTTTTATAATGAAAGAAAAATATTAGTTCTATATGATTAGGTATTATAATGTCTATATATCGCTCGCTTAGAGAGAGACTTCTGTAATTTAATATATTATATTTTTATACGTTGCTCCTTAAAAGAAATCTCCTTTAAAGAAATCAGTCCATACTAAACTTATTTGAAACTAGCTGTAGATGTTGGCTTCTCATTTTCAAACTGGTTGAGAATTTAAGAGACTCATTTCAAACGAAAGAAAGTAACAAAACATATCAGTAGTAATTCAAAAGCACTGTTTACTGATGCTTCAACACTGGTAAGTAGCACTCACTACATTTATAACACTATTAAATCGGTGCGGTCTAATAAGTTTGCTTTTTCCAACAGGGTATTTTGTATTCGTACATGTGGTTGACATGACCAAAGGAATTTTCCGCACGTTTTTCTCGACAAAGTTGTTTATAAATAAACTGAGCAAAGTGTAAAAATGCTCATACTTACATACATACATATACATACATATATACATATTTTGTTCAGTAAATATGTTAGTAATATAAAATTATAACTAATGACTTGTATGTTTCATGAATATATGAATGACATATTCGCCAGCAAGTGCCACTGTACAAGTGTCGACTTTGTTAATTTATTTATGAAAACAGAGTGTAGATATTGTGCATTAACATATGAGGGAACTTGTGAGAAAACACAGATAAACATATGTACATATGTATACATACATATTGGCATATGAAATTGCACAAGACGCTGTTCAATGAAGCGTTTATCTTTCCTAATTGCAAGGCTGTCAGCAAAAGCTAACCCAATGTCTGGCAGCGTCGCATAATCGCCCGTGACAGTGCACAATATCGATGAATTAAATGTATTTATGTAAATTTATATGTATGTATGCAATGAACATACTCGTAAATGGAAGAAAATGAATAACTAATGCATACTCATTTTTCACAGATGTTTTTTTTATTGTTTTTATGTTTATCAAACTGCAATAGTCAGACTAACTAATGATGGAACGATTAATATGTTTCTTAGTTAATATATATTGAATGACAGCCCATCAAAAGACAGCATTGTGAATACTGATAAGCCTCACGTAATCTCAGTTAAATTCCTTTGAAGTCATATATGTACATACATATGTAAATAATTGGAATGTGGGACTACCACATATTACAATAGACTAACTTTTCGAAAATGTTTTTAAGCATAACCTCAGACCGACATAACCTCAGTTTTATGTTTTTGAGGCCGTACTTTTGCTTTAAGAAATCGATTTTCATATTTCAGTTTTAAATAATTTTTGAGTTACAGCAAGTGGCACATCAATCAGTTCAAAAACAAAATTATATTATTTTTTACATTTTTCAAATTTATTTAAGCGATTCTTCCGATTATTTTCAAATTCCATATTTTCAGAGTATAATTCTTCATAGAATAACCTGAACTAAATTTTTGCTGGAATAGCGCCGTGATTTCGTTAATTTTTCGATGAAGTCGTGGTACTGATAATGTCTTCTATTAGTTGTTTAGGTTCCATTAACGTAGAAAGCCGGCATCACTTCTGATAACTGATTTTGAAAAATTTTTAAAGAGAAATTTGTTAAGATTTTGGGTTCAATTAATGCTGAAAGGATTTGACTGTAGGATAATCTTGTTCTAGAGGACGTGGCTAATTAAGGTACACGAAGAAAACTTTTAAAAAGATTTTAAAAGCTTTATTCAATAACAAGCTTAACAATAGGAAAGTTCTTTTGAATTGAAATGTGGCAGAGCTAAAGCTCTTACTCAATTGTAAAATAAATATAAAACTGATTTCGTTCACATATACATAATCATAAAATCAATATACGATTGGTGGTAAAAACAGAGAAATGAAACTATAGTTGAGCCTCATTTCATCCCAGGGTTTACGCAAGGTACCCCAACATTTCTGAAACCATTTCTAAATACGAAGAAAAGGTCATAAAAATAAAAGTGAGCACCGAAAGTCAAACTAAAAAAAAATGTCGTTTAGAACAAACTCAATTATTGGAATACCACTTTAATCAACAGAACGGCAAGCCCCGCCAGATGCCGGTAAAACATGATATATGATAATTATTTACTAACGTGTCTGAGGACTTTTTTTATCACTACTATTAATATACTATTAATATATATATAACATATGTATATAGTAGGCTAAATAATAATTTCTAGATAAATATGCGCTTTCTGCTATAATCTAGCCCATATACGAAAACGTAGTTCTTACCCCGAATTTGATCTTAATGAAGATAATGAAATGTATTTCAGAAAGGAGAAATAAAAAATAAAAAAAGGAGAAACATATTTATTAAATTTCCAAAAGAAATATAAACAAAGCAGTTTTTTCTAGCAAATATATCTACACAATCTGCCTGCGATTCGCCATTCTTCTACCCGCTTTTTCTTCTTTTAGCAAAACAAAAAAAAAAAAAAAATAAATAAATAAATAAATAAATAAATATAAAAAAGAATGTAAATGAGAAACAAAATTATCGATTTAATTAAATATACTTAATGGTTTAAATGAAAATAAAACTTTTGCGCATACATCAGAAGACATGTTAGGGCAGATTTGCACCACAGGTGCTGCTCGTCTTTTTGAGCGTTTCGTACTATATATGTAGTTTGTTCGATTCGTTCCTCTCCAAAACTTGGCGCATCGTAGACACCACTATATTGAAGGCGTTGTTAGTTCTACCTTAAATCTATTAAATTAAACAACTATGCCAAGCTCTTTCAATCGACGTGACTTTCCTTGAACTTTGGAAACAGTTATGCGTATTACTTAATATGAAGTCGTAATAAATTATATTCGTATCTCATATACGCATCAACAAATAGCATACACACGAATATATACTAAGTCCGTGTATAAAAAGGCGCTAATAAACGGCATTAAAAGCCAAAGCGTGCGATCGGTGCACTTCAAAGTACTGCCATATTTGCAAGCTACGACTATTTTCCATAAACTCTACTTAAAAAGCGTAGAGAAAGAAAATAGCATGTGCAACCATGCCACATTTCTAATAACTCGTCATGAGTTAGACCGTCAACGTGAAGCTCGTTTTATGGTCGCACATTTTAATGAGTTTTGCACTCGTGCAATGAACGATGAGGTGTGTTAGAAAAGAAAAGATACGTCGCGAAACTAAAGTGGATAGAAAAAACGCTAATTACTTTATTAATGCGTTTAAAATGCAAAGAATCGTAGAATTATCCATCAAAATGTGAACTGTACGCCACGGGGCTTTGAGGATCGACGCGCGAAAAAACCCAACACGGATTTAGCGTATGGTGGGGATGTCACGTGCGCGGAGGTAAATGTTTACAATCGCAGTTATAGTTAGTTATGTTTGAGTGTTAATAAAGGGTGATCTTTAAAATACTTCAATTTTTATGGCGGTTAGACAATGATATCTATTTTCTTACGGGAAATTTCGACAGAAGGTCAGCAACATATAACAGCGGTTTAAAATGTTTCGATGACTTTATTCATCATCGGAGTTGTTAAATTACATTCATCCACTGGACCTATTATACAGATACGAATTGTAGAACGTTATTTTTCGCTCTGAAAGTCTCTCTTGTGCCAAAAGTAAGAAGAATAACTGTTTCAATATACCGACTAAGACACTTTTTTGTTTGTTTTGTACAAATCTTTTCTTATACCATAGGTACTTTGACAGAATTTAAGAAAAAAAAAAAAAAACTGTTTTTAAATTCGAAATATCTTTAATAAAGTNTTGTTTGATATTCCATTTTTTTTTTCTTAGCATGTATCGAAAAACACCACTTTAACAACAAGAAGCTTGGCCCAAATTGTGCTAGCCCGCATTCTTCAATTTATTATTGTTCCACAAGTTCACTTTAATACCATAAATGGTCGCAATTTGTCGCATACTTTATTTACTGTTGTTGTGCGGGAAAATAGAAGGTTGCCGCATTTCCGCTTAGGCGCGTGAGCATTATGCAAAGCAGTTACAAAAAGTGCGCCAACAAAAAAAAATGCGTTAATAACAGGTGCAACAGGTAGCGACGAGTATTTATACTTGCAACCAACAATAATGACCACTATTGGCGTTCTTTATGCTTTGACATATTTCTTTTTGTTTAACAGTATTGTCTCTTCTTCAACGGTTTAAGAGTTAGTCGGCGCTACTTGACATGCTAAGCTCTTTGGCTTATATGGCCACAAGCATGCCGTACTTCCTCTGCACACTTTTTATGCCGTTTGTTGTTGTCTACAAAATTATGTAAATGTAGTCTTAATATCTGGTAAGCTTTGTTAAAGCCTGTATTTAAAAATAATAACATGCTTATTAAAAATTCTGTATGTCCATTGAAGTGCAGTTCTTTCAAAATTGGGTAAAGCGGTTAGTTTTCCAATTTTGGCAAGCTTTCGAATTTAAAAATGTGAGTGATATACATATATGACTGGCAGTAAACTAGAAATTCCGAAACACACAAAAAACTGAAATGTCCCGGGCCTGACACATAAATGGCGCTACTGAGATAAATCCACATGAGTTTTATTTAGCCCTTACCTGCAAAGGACACATGTATAAATTCGACAACTATTGGATAATTAGTTTGTGAATTATATCATTTTAAGTGAAGCCATGCAAAATTGGGGACATTTGGCTTGATTACGACACTGGACACTGCCCCAGAGAAATCAACCATCAAAGATTTGAATGTTAAGTTTAGAAGTGCTGAAATGAGCACCAAAAAACGGTGAACGAAGTGGACGCCTGAAATATGTTTTTACCGAAGAAAACCTCAAAAAGTCCAAAAAGTAATTTTGAATGACCTTAAAGTGAAAATGTTCGAGATAACAGGGAGTCTGAAGATATGAATTGATCGTGCCACGAGCTGACTTTTTACCAAAAACAACGACGAGTTAATTATACGGAGCAGTGTGTGAAGCTGTTCAAACATAATGAACCCGAGTTTTTGCATCTATGCATATGTGGCAATGTGGCGTGGAAAACCGAAAGAGTCGGCAGGTAAGACTATAGCGTTTGTATTTTGTAATGCGCATGGAGGAACATTAAATTGCGACCGTTTGAAGGACAAAATCGCCATAAAACGGCCGCATTTGAAGAAAAAAGTGATGTTTCACTAAGACAATGAACCCAGTCAGTGAAAACGATGGCAAAAGCCCACAAATTGGGCTTCGAATTAATTCCGCATCCAACGTTTTCTCCAGGTCTGGGCCCCAGTGATTATTTCCTGTTCTCAAAGAATGTGCACAGCCTAGTATGGCAGTAGAGAATGTTGGTTGAAGCACTTCGCTTTTACTGGGGGACAAGTCACCGGGCAATGAGGACAATGAAATAGGGGACGAGATTGCCAAGTATGGTGGACGGTTGTCATCCAAAAACGTGATCAACATTGGTAAACCTATGCGTTGGCTATACGACGATCTGGACTGAACATAATGAAACAATTTAATTGTGCAAACTGTAAAGGTCATGTGCAAAATGGTAAATCAAGACTACAAAAAATTCCTACTGTCTCTCTATAAAAGAGACTGCAGAATACGATATGGCACACGCCTGTGGAGTGTGCCGGACAGATCGAAAAGACTATAGAAAACGTCCAGAACAAGATACCAGTGAAACATTGGACCATCTCTTGTCCACTTGTCACGGATTAGTAAGACTATGCTTCTAGCATTGTGAGACTCCGCGTTATGAGACCCTGAAAGAAGGTATCGGTAGTGAGGACACATATTCTATTCAAATTCGCTTCAAGGACAGCCATATGATAGGATGACTACTCCGCTTAAATTTCGTAACGGAACTTCAACTGGCATCGCAAAGAACCAAAACTGGTCTAGCGTAGCTCGTTAGGCGCGCAGATTAACATAACCTAACTTAACCTAACAATTGCCGAGAGGCTGCCTCATTTGGGAAAAATTTGCAATTCTAGTCAAAAGTAAATGCAGCACTATGTATATGGGTATGTAATGAAATGAAATATCGATTAAAAATAATAGGGGTTTTAACATCCCTAATAATGCCTGTAGATTTCTTATAATTATATTATGTGAGAATCTTAAGATTAAAATCTTAAAGAACTTGATTTTGTATTGATTATTGGAACTATTTCAAGACGATAATGATCAGCATAAGTTATATTGAGCAGTAGGTTCCACACGCAATCACAATTCAGTGATCGAAACTAGTTTAGGTAGCCAATTTTCGACAAAAAATAATAGCCCGTTTAAATCTAGGTTATATAGAGTTATGAAGATAATATTTAAGAAAATACAGATATAGTAGGTATTTGGTTTTACACGGTAGTGTTGAAAAATCTCATGTGCAAGAGTGCGAAGATTTTAGTTGCGCTCTATGAAAAGCTGGTCTATGGTGCCTTGTCGAACCAATCCTTACGAACTTTCATATCCTAGAAGTAGGATTAGCGACAATTAAGAGAAGGTGAAAGCTTTTGAGGTTGCAAATATTTTTTGAAATGCCAATATTTTTTGAAAGAAGTATTGGTATGAGTTCATCTGAAATGGTGTCAGAAACATGAACCAAGACAAAGTAATTGCTTTTACATAAATCTTTACAAAGTTAAATTTATTTACATATATTCTCCGTATTAAATAATCAGTATGCAGCAACATAATACATAACCATATTTTACATAACAAACAATAATATTAATAAATTATGCCAGCTTAATGTTATTTAATTTTCTCATAATCGTAATTTAACCAACAAAAGCCATGCATTAATTATCAACTGACAAAACGAATCCAAATATTGACAGAACGAACTTGCCCATGAAGAGAATAACCAATAAATAGTAGTGTGAGAATTGGTGAAGCGTTGGCAGCGACCTCACGTCTGTGTGTAAGTGATTAAATATCTGAAAGTTGGAAAAAGTTGGCATGTAAATACAATACACCGGGAGTATTAAGCTTATATAAGAAGAAGAGAACTGTAGGTGGAAACAACGGGCGGGTACGTGGATGTGCCGCTAACGGTACATGTGTTTGTTTGTATGTAAGCTTATATAGGCAAGCGACTTACACGGCATTTGCAGCTCGTTTAGCATAATAATTTCAGATAAACAAAACAATTGACAAGCAGAGAAGAACAATGAGCGCTACGTAAATATATAAGTATATATGTATGTATATGTTAGGAAAATATTGAATTAACTTGAAAAACAAGAAAAAGTGTTAAATTCGGTTGCACCGAAGTTATAATACCCTTCACAAATTCAGATCGATATTTTAAAAATGGAAGGATTAATTCATATACACATGAAAGAAGGAGAGAACGATCAAACAGAGCAGTTCGTCATGCTGAATATTAAATATATACATATATATGTACATATTTTATAGGTTCTCCGATGTGTCATTCTGTAGGTTATAAACTTCGCGGTCAACTAAATATACGCCGTTCAGGGTATTAGAAGAATTAGATATTGAAAAGAGGCACACATGTTAAAAATTATAAATAAGAGAACAAAATAAACTGAAACAACAACAACAACAAACATGTAAGTGCATCTACAACACGAAAAAGAACACCTGAAGCATTACAAGAGACAAGACAATTGAACTTTGTAATCGAAACCTGAGAAGCTGCACCATTTGGTGGCACAGCAGTCATTGCTGCCATAGCGCGAACGGTGTGGATGAGGTGAAAGGAGCATGGTTGTGCGTAGAGTAAAGGGTTAGATTTACTGTTATACCGTTAAGACAATGCACATTTACTTACGAACACTCCAGTCTGTATGTTTGTGGCCAAGTGCCACAGAGTTTACTTTTCACTGCCTCCACTTTATGTTGGCTTTCTTCTTCGTGTGCTGTTGCACAGCCGAGACAAATTTCGTGTTAAACTTTGAATTGAATTGCCTGTCAACGTTATGACATTTTGAAGTTGACAGAATCAGCTGCTGTGACAGCAAATGTTTGGATGTTTTGCTGCTGCTTGAGTAGCAGCTTAGCTGGTTCATTACTGTTCTTCGGCCGGCAGCTAAGTGTTTCTGCTTATTTGTGTTTCTGATGAAAACAAAATATTAGAAATTCAGTAGCTGTCAACTTGTTTACAAAGCAAGTTGCACTGAAACTTTAAGATATTGTATGTAAGTGTGTGCGCTTTTTTACTGCAAAGGTGATCGTAGGTCATGGTTTGGAGTTCAAGCTAAGAGGTAGTTTAAAATTTTATAGGTTTTTTAATCCAGGTGACCCCTCACATCATGAAGTCATCTCGTATTTGAAACTGGGCACTCGAGACTTCTTCAAGTACCTTGAGCTCACACAGTTATGCTTGCCGCTATAGCTTATGGGATTATCTAAAAGTACAAAAAATCAACTACCTTCTTAACTTACGAAGCAATCTATTATTCTGTTAGACTCTTTTATTGTAACTCTTTTATAGTGATCTACCTCTCTGAATATATGAAAACTAGTCAGCACATGTTTGATCGTCACTTACCACGACATAGTCCATGAAATGCAACTCGGTGAAAATTACGCTTGTATCGGCATTCAGTAATCTCTGAATCAATCTAGTTTACATATGTAATAGTTTGGATCTTTAAAGAAGGTGGATAGCTTCCGAAACCGGTAAAAGTGTCGTTGAAAGAACTAGTGACACAAAAGTGAACTTTGACTTCTTCTATTACTCTTATTGGCTCCAACAACCATAAGGAACTTTTTGAAGGCTGCGAGAGACTGGACTCATTAAGTTGTATGCGCTCTATGCAGTAGCAGTAGAACCGTTTCTCTTGTTTGTTGTATTTTACTTTTTGTGAATGGATTTAAGCTTGGTTGGATCGCGCGCAATTTCAATAATATAATAGAACGGAATGTTACTAAGCCCTTTTCGGTCTTTCAGCCATCTTCTAAATTCAGCCAGACCAAGTAAAATTACTTTTCCTTTGATAAATTGGACTATCCTTACTTATCTCCCTCACTGGATTTTTTATATTAGGTTGTCAAAAAAGTCTAGCGGTATTTTCGATAGTTGGCGCTGAGAGCGCGTAGTTCTAGTTTTATTCGTCGCATCGGGTCGTGCTATACCTTTTTGGAAAGCCCATATCACGCGCTAACACATGCTTAATTGCTTGTCGTTTCTTTCAAGTCGTTCGTGAGTTATAGCGTCGCAAACATGGAGCAAAATAAAGAGAAAATACGGCATATTTTACAGTACTACTACGATGAAGGCGAAAATCATCTCAAGACGCCAATAAAATTTGTGCAGTTTATGGACCCAACACAGTTTCCATTTCCACCGCACAGCGATGGTTTTAACATTGTCATTCTGGTGTAGAGGTGGTCGAAGATGCGCCATGCTCCGGAAGGCTTGTCGTCGAAAACTGTGAAAAAATTGCTAAATTGGTCTAAAGAGACAAGCATAGTAGCAGCCGTAGCATCGGTCAAGAGCTGGGCATGATTCATCAAAAACAATTTTATGAACAATTGAAAATTCATTAAAAATACCGCAAGACTTTTTTGACAACCTAATATATGTGTGTCCGGAGTCTTTTGTTTGAAATTTTGCAAAATTTTCATATAAAATATTGAATGAAATTATCGTATATTCACAGCGAGCAAAGTTCATTATTTTCATTTCTCTGATTTTAAATCTCGTATACGTACTCTATTTCAAAGTTTTTACTAAGACGAGAAAATCGTCTGATTTACATCAAATTTATTGGTAATCTAAACTCAAATATTACATCATACTATTTATTAGGTCTCTCAAAAGTATGATTTATATCCAAGAGTTTTTTAGATTAACTAAGAACTTACAAAATTATTGCTTAAACCATTTAATTTTCATAAACACCCATTCTAGCATAACTCTCCACGTTTTATCACAAATCTGTGTTACACGAAAGAAAAAGGTTGAATTCATCTAAAAGACAGGTGTTGCCATATTGTCTTTACAAATATATGAATGCATATGACAGAAATAATGCTCTAGAACGCGGCCATGCGCTTTAATCCAAAATATTTGAATTACTTTATTTGATCAGTCCGTAATGTTTGATCGGTAACTGCGAGTGATAATTTTGTTTATTTATATACTAGCGCACCTATCAATAGTATTATCGCCACTACTCCTCTTTATTGTTTACTTTCATTTTACGCTTTACTATTTTTTGAGTCATTCCATATTTACACAAGTGCAGCAAATACTAAGCAAGCGGCTGTAAGCCACTGATGATGGTGACGTTGGTAGATCTTAAGTCATGACAAACACACAGTCAACGAATTGGGTCAAATCAAAGTGTGGTTAAGTGTTAAATATTTGTTATTTTTTCCGCTACCGTTCCTTGTTCTTTTTTTTAAACGCATTTTTGTTCTGTATTTTGTATAAATCTCGTTGGTTGGTCTGTTTGTTGGACCACCGACAAAGTGATTGCTTTGTGTTGACGCGCGTGAAGAAAATTCTACGAATTTCTTATTCAACGCCTTTAAATCCTTTTACGGCGGCGGCATTGATGTGTGTTTTATTAAAAAGGAATAAAAGTTGTTTTTCTCTTTTACCGCTAGTGCAATGAAATTTATGACACAGCTCAGTTGAGAAGCGCGAATGTGAGGAATGAAGGTGTTTTAATTTTGATCTGCTTTAATTGAATGAGTTTTTATGCATGATTAAACGATTTACACCGTTATAAATTTTGAATGACGATGTACGGTATTTCGCGTGAAATATTCTTGTTGTCGAATTTGATCAGTGTTTACAGTGTGATATTGATACAAATTTATTTTATAGAGTATCCAGTTCCAAACAAGTTGAAAGAGTTTGTTGAACGTTGACTTTGGTTTTTCATCCAGTTTTTCCTAACTGAAGCACTCAGAATAATGTTCTACTATGCTTTAGCGTCGGCGCTGGAGTCTGTACTAAAATAGTTTTTTCAAAATACGATGAACCATTTGAACACAATTCGCAAAATAAACACAGAGTAAGAGAGAGAGAGGTAAACTTAAGTCATATGCATTTATCTCATTCCCATATTCAAAGGCCATCTTTAACGATTTTTTTCGGAGGATTACATATGACTCTTACAGGGTTACATTTGTTTCCTCGGGTAAACAGCCTTTACTCATCCATTTTTCTTTACGTATAAAAAAATTAAATGTTTGATTAGAATTTTTTACTGTTACTGCAAACACAAAAAAAAAAATTCAAATTTCAGTTACATTTTGGCGAAATTTTTTTTCAAGTAGTTGTAATCGAAAAAAAATATCGTCCAAATTTTTAAAAATTGTATCTCAAAGACCTGTGTAAAATTTTATGAAGATCGGTCGTGTAGTTCTCAACAAATCTTGCCAACCGACTTCAGAACCACAGTTTCGAGAAAAACGCGTTTAGAAACAAGTGCTGGCTAGCCTCGAGAGCACAAGTTTTCAAAGCTGTATCTCCGAAACTGTTATTCGGATCAGCTTGGAAATTTATGACAGTATTCTAGAAGTGTTTTAAGAGTGCTTTGCCCAATCCACAAAAGGAGAGCCGCCTAGTGTGGGATAAGCCTCGGCAACATCATATATAAGGTTCTATTGAGCGTATTGTGTGCAAGATTAAATCCCACCGTCAACAAAGTGATTGGGCCTTATCAGTGTGGCTTCAGACCTTAAAAATCACCAACCGACCAGATATTCACCATGCGTCAAATCTTGGAAAAGACCCGTGAATGGAGAATCGACACAGACCACCTCTTCGTCGATTTCAAAGCTGCTTTTGACAGCACGAAATGGAGCTGCCCTTATGCTGCGATATCTGAATTTGGTATCCCCGTAGCTGGTACGCTGTTCTGAACTCGGCTACAATCGCGTAAGCGTTGTCTACGCCAGCTGGAAAAATGGCGAAGAATAAGAAGATTCTAGAAGTGTTGTATAATAAGATTAAAAAAAAATCGATTCTTTGACTCCTTAAGAGATCCATATACCACAATTTGAAAAAATGTTATTAGTAGTTAGGCGTTAGTTTAGGATAGAAAAACAGAAATGCTGGAAAAATGGCGATTTTTTTATTAATATAATCTCCTATTAGACAGTTGGCGATTGAATTTTTCAAGCTCATCAAAATGGACTATCACAAGGCCAAATATGGAGTCGTACCGGTTTAAGTCTGGAGAATATGGTAGACTGAAAGAAGTATGACTCGGGCCGCTGTCATAGTGGAAGAATAATTTTATTCGCCAAATACGGTTTTTAGTTATTTTCAACACAGTGTCGAATCGCCCTAATATTTTGATTGTTGCATGGTCTCTGATAAGTACAAATGGATTTAGGTTTCAAGGTCACGAAACTATGCACCGACTCTTTCATTCTCTGCAATTCATCTTCTGAAAATTCACAAAAACAAAAAAAAACAAAAAAAAAACAAAAAAAAAAAAAAAACAGTAAGGAAGGGCTAAGTTCGGGTGTCATCGAACATTTTATACTCTCGCATGATGAAGTGATAATCGAGATTTCAGGCGTGGTTGTGAACCGATTTCACCCATATTTGGTACATGTCATCAAGGTGTCAAGAAAATATTATATACCGAATTTGATTGAAATCGGTTGAGTACTTCCTGAGATATGGTTTTTGGTCCATAAGTGGGGACGCCACCATTTCAATTTTTAAGAAAAATTTAGTGTTTCCGACGTTTTTTGCTAGTCGGTTAACGGACTTTTAGTGATTTTCAACATAACCTTTGTATGGGAGGTGGGCGTGGTTATTRTCCGAYTTCTTCCATTTTTGAACTGTATATGGAAATGCCTAAAAGAAACGACTCTATACAGTTTGGTTGACATAGATATAGTAGTTTTCGAGATATGTACAAAAAAAATAGTAGGGGGCGGGGCCACGACAACTTTCCCAAAAGAATTACAATACCAAATATGCCCCTCCCTAATGCGATCCTTTGTGCCAAATTTCATTTTAATATCTTTATTTATGGCTTAGTTATGACACTTTATAGGTTTTCGGTTTCCGCCATTTTGTGGGCGTGGCAGTGGGCCGATTTTGCCTATCTTCGAGCTTAACCTTCTTATGAAGCCAAGTTTCATCATGATATCTCAATTTTTACTCAAATTACAGCTTACACGGACGGACGGGCAGACGGACAGACGGACGGGCAGACGGACAGACGGACGGACGGACAGACAGACATCCGGATTTCAACTCTACTCGTCACCCTAATCACTTTGGTATATATAACCCTATATCTGACGCTTTTAGTTTTAGGACTTACAAACAACCGTTATGTGAACAAAACTATAATACTCTCTTTAGCAACTTTGTTGCGAGAGTATAAAAAAGTCTGATAGGCTGACTTTTCTAAATGCGAACATATTGTTCAGATAGGACCACTAAACTGCTTATACAAATTGGTCGATCGAATTTAGGACGTGTATAGAAACTTTAGTATTTTTGAAGGATATTATAGCTTCGCTAAAACCGAGGTCAACTTCTTATATAATTTTTATTAATATTAAAGACTTTGTTGGTAACTCACTCGAGACAACGAAGCTAATATTTATCTTATGTTACACTTATTTTCTTTTATTTAGCATGTAATTCTTTAATATGCCGAAATATGAATACATATATGTACATATATATGGATGCATAGTAGGTATTTCCATTTTTATGTTTACGGATTAATATAAAATTATTTACACTTGACCCATTGACACATTTTTCGTAAAATATAAAACTACTTTTTTCATAATTTCTTTTACCAACTGTACACCAATTCGGTTATAAATATTCATTAAAGCATAAAGAAGCGTAGCAACTTGAATAGGTGACTAGTAAGAGCTTTTTTAAATATTGGTGTACATATGTACGTATGTATATTTGTGGCGCGGACCAGCAGCAAGGGTATGCGCCAGCAGTTGCTGATGGGCGAATGACTCATGCCGATTTGTTGCGGTTGTAAAGCGACAACAGCAGCAGAAAAGTTAAACAAAAGAAAACTTACCTACATAAATACATATGTATGTACATATTTTTCGGACAAGAGCACTAAACTAACAACAAGAATAACAAATATGACTCAATTTTTTGTGTGCATACTTCAAAATATGATGGCCTGCTGTGGCGCAAATCGCATTAATAAGCGAAAATTCAACAGGTTCGTCATACATCAGTGCGCGGCAAATGGTAATACACTTACGCATCCAATCACACACATACACACGCACACTAGTAAGCACATACAAAAACGCACAACTAATCATACATACAAAGTGCATGAACTTAACTTAACTAGCACTTATAAGCATTTAAAAACTGTCTTTTGTTGCTATTGTTGTTGTTGTCCAAAGTTACAGTAATAAAGTTAAGCATGGCGATAATCAGTTGTTCACTTTACAACGCATCACCGCAGAAGAATGTAATTTAATCCCTTTTAGGGATACACGAACATACACACACAGAGGCATGCCGAGCCATAGCAGCTTACATACTGCTGCTGAAATGTAAGCAAACATGATTTTATGTGCGTGTAAACATTACTTAATATTCATGTGTGCATGTACTTGTATGTTGGCAGAATGAGTATTGTAGGCATCAAAGCGCTGACGGCTACTTCAAAATATGCAATCGTAAATGGGCATTTGTAGAAATTTTTAAGCAGGAACGGTTCAGTCGGTTGAATTCAGTAGGCGCTCATTTAACCAAGGTATATACTTCCCAGATGAGTTTCCAATAGCAGAAGAGTGTATAAAAATGTAAATTGGTCTTCAATTATTCCCTTCCTACTTTCACAATACTTCAGAACCACCACAAAATTGTGTCTAATTGTCTTAAAATGGAATCTTTCTGCTTTCTGAGTAATCCTGAGTTCCAAAATAACTAGGAACTTAATTTTTTATAGTCCAAAAGTCGTCGTAAAATGAACTCGTTATACTTCTAAATATTCCTGAATAATCTTGAAATTTCTTTGCAATAGAAAATTATCGAAAACTAGATTCTAAAATAGTATTGAAATGGCCTGTGGAAGCTCTGAAATAAACCTAGCCAATCTTGAAATGGTCTCTATATAGTTCCGAAACAATGAAATGTGCTTTACACATCGTTTTCGCACATGCCAAATAAGGCTCTTGGGTTAACCATGAAAATAAATTCCATATAGTTAAGTACGTTGTTTCATTTACTATTGTATAATAAAAAAATATGACTACTTATTGACGAAACAGTAGACCTTCTCTTCAGACTTTAGCATCCATCACATCACACAAAAAACTTAAGCGCCAAACTTCTGTCGCTTTCAGACTGAACCGCTTGTGTTTCGCACAATCTGCTACCCACTTCGTAGCTAAGGTGATCAAACATCCATGTAAGATGTGCGAATGCATATGGTTAAACAGTTAATTTTACGAGCGTCAGATAACTAAGTAGAAATGTCTATGCGAATGACTAATGCTGCAGATATTCAATTGCAGACTGTTCTTCACTCAGTGAAGCAAATGAGGAAAAGTAAGCAAATGAAAAGGAGCGTTACTAAAGGAGGACAGTGACGGTGGTGAAATGAATTAAAGGAGGTATATTTAAATAAATTTAAGCAAGAAAATTTTGGAAATTATAATCATGAATTACATTTAGTCAGGCTTCATATTTAATTATAGGTTTTCCTAACTTCTTCTTTTATTATTTAATTTAATTATATTTTATTATATTAAAATTTTTTATATTTCGCCATCCTTATCATATACTTTCTTCTCCTCCACTGTTTTTTCACTACCATCTAAGTTACAACTATGCTTTTTCTTACTATTAGTCATCATAATAGTATGCAAGTTCGTGGCGGGACCAATTTGAAATGCAAATGTCTACTGAATGAAGGTTTGAGCAAATTTCTGAATAACATCTGTAATGAAACTATGAATCAGTCATTATCGTACCGTCAAAAATATATTAAAATAACCAAAATGTTGATTTTTATATGAGAGGCTCTATGATTAATAATATTATGTCTGTCTTGTTGGATAATAAAATATTTCGAGCTACTCGAAGATCAATGGTGGTCCTTATAATATTATATAAAAGACTTTATGGTCACGTTTGGGTTTTATTATAAGAGAAAGTTGCATAGGTTCCATTATTTTCTCAAGTGAGGTAGAGGGAGGAGCAACACAAATAACTTGGTAGTTAGACACTATAATGGATATGCCTCGTACGTGCTTACTTTTTCAATGTTAGATCGAACACATCTTCTACAGCTCGAAATTGTGATATTGATCATGGGTTGTTTTATGATGATGGGCTTTGGTTTCCCAGGTGCCCGAAGACGGCTACCACGTAGGATAACGTGAGAAAAGTATCGGTGCTACAGATCTTTCATTTGATCAGAATATGACGCTGTTTAAGAAGAACAATTGTTGCGAATTACGTGAGTACCTGCCGACGACGGCCTTACCGCACGGTGCTTTCTTTGAAGCACATAGATCAATACAATGCGTTGATCAGCGCGAGTAGTCTTTGTGATTACAATTTAGCGTTAAAGAATATTCTTGGGGCTCTGTAGGTAGATGAAATTGATGATTTCTGTGATCTTAGATAAATTCGAGGCGAGGTTACCCAAATCCGACTGTCGCAGGAACGGGACTTTCCTGAGAAAGGTCGTTGTAGTCGGTAAACGATGGATATCAGTTAAGTAATGTTCGTATCCAAAACAAAAGAGGAAAATTGTCACTGGATAAAATATTAAATAATTTCATATATACATATATATATACCTTTATATGTATATATATATTTTTTTGTATGAATATGAGTCTGCCAACAATAGCGCAGTCATATTCGCGCCTACAGCACTCCTGCCATCCAGGCCAACCAACCGTCTAAAAATGTGCAGCAGATCGCCTGCTGATGCGTCGATGCGTAACGAAATGGACACATGGTCGACGGATTATTGCCTCTTTTTCCTGCGATTCGTTGTAAACCATACAGGGTAATTAAGGTCTACGGTAATAAGCGACACTTTAGCGTACCACTGTGTAATAAATACAATATTTTTTCCACAGTTCAGTTGACGAATGTGCCACCGCCAACTGTCGTTCCGCATTTCACATGGAAAGGAAGTCAAAATTGCATTTTAACTGGAAATCATATTGTAGCGTTGCAAAAAGCGCAATTTAACAATCAAAATTGAAATTAGCCCAGATAAACTTACAAGGTATGTAATGCCCATAAATGACAAAGCGAACAAAAAGAAGATGCCGGAGCTGTTAATATGCAAAAAGAAAAATAAGGATTTAATGAACTACCCAGCAACTGCAGCATTGGAGCACAAACCAATTGCAGCCATTTTAGGAAATGCCTCGCGTAAGCTTAATTAGCGCAGTGAGTCAATAAAATATGCAGGCGCCTGCCGAAAGTTAATGAGCCGAGGTGGAATTTTAGTTGGGTAATTTTGCAAAAGAGCGCACAATGGAAAATAATTATTTGTAATTAGGTTGTCGTTAAACATGCGAAATGTTTTGTTTATGATGTCTATATTATTCTCATATTAAGATAATCTAATTTTCACAAACAAATATTGAACAAAGAGGTAACTAATATAATAAAAAATCGAATACGTTTGGTTGAGAAAATAGATACCACCATAGTGAAACAGTGAAACCATCTAAATAACGTTATATAGGAGGAACAGAGTTGGTTGCTTTAAAAATAAAATACTATTCTACTAGTTACCTCTCAATATAGTAAAATGGCTTATGCATCTGCATCTTCATATCATTTACTCACATTTTTTATACCCTGAACAGTTATATCCTGAACAGGGTATATTAAGTTTGTCACGAAGTTTGTAACACCCAGAAGGAAGAGTCGGAGACCCTATAAAGTATATATATAAATGATCAGTATGTCGAGCTGAGTCGATTTAGCCATGTCCGTCTGTCTGTATATATACGAATTAGTGGCTCAGTTTTTAACATATCATTTAGAAATTTTGCAAACGTCGTTTTCTCTTCAAGAAGATGCTCATTTGTCGGAACTGCCGCTATCGGACCACTATAACATATAGCTGCCATACAAACTGAACGGTCGGAATCAAGTTCTTGTATGGAAAACTTTCACATTAGACAAGATATATTCACGAAATTTGGTATAGATTATTTTTTGAGGCAACAATGTAATCTCTGAAGAAATTGTTTAGATCGGTTAACTATAGCATATAGCTGCCATACAAACTGAACGATCGGAATCAAGTTCTTGTATGGAAAACTTTCACATTAGACAAGATATATTCACGAAATTTGGTACAGATTATTTTTTGAGGCAACAATGTAATCGCTGAAGAAATTGTTCAGATCGGATTACTATAGCATGTAGCTTCCTTACAAACTGAACACATAATTACTAACAATTACTAACAGAAATGCACCTGTGAAGGGTATTTACCTTCGGTGCAACTGAAGTTAAGGTTTTTTCTTGGTTTTAACTTTTTATACTTCTCGATACATTTTCCGACAGTGACAACGGTTCATAAGTTCAATCAGATCATTATCGAAAAGGTACTTTCTCCAATAGAATCCGTAATCCACTACTACTTTTGCCTTTACAAGACATAATTTGACGATGTCTATATTCTTCCAGGGTTCCAATCTCTATAGTATTGTAAGTATCACCTAACTAAGCGAGATAGATACATATAGTGTTATATGTATATATATAAATGCTCAGGATGACGAGAAAATGAAATGTCTGTCTGTTTATCTCGATGAAACTTGGTATGTGGGCTCCTTAGTTAAAAAAAAATTTTTAGTTCGTAGATGGGCGTAATCGGATACTGCCACGCCCACAAATCGCCATTAATCGAACACATCTAAAAAGCCATAACTAAGTACTAAATTAAGGTATAAAGCTGTAATTTGGTATAGAAAATCGCAATGGTAAGGGGGAATATCACAAAAACTATTACCGACAGTGAGAAATCGGAGGATAACACCTATAA
Source organism: Bactrocera latifrons (assembly GCF_001853355.1). Lineage (NCBI taxonomy): Eukaryota > Metazoa > Arthropoda > Insecta > Diptera > Tephritidae > Bactrocera > Bactrocera latifrons. The sequence goes on from NW_017535296.1 coordinate 1,852,321, forward strand.
CGGTACTGTTAAAAACTAGTGTGAGAATTGGACGATGGGCGTGGTACCGCCCACTTTTTGGTAACTGACCGAATTGGACAAAATTTTGTATGTGGCATTTTTTTCATATTTCTATGTCATGTTGTCATTAGCGAAATAGGACAATAACCACGTCCAGTTACCATATAAGACAATTATAAACTCCACTTGATTCCTTCAGTTTCCAGCACAAGAATCAAGAAGCAATTATTATAACGGGATACAACTTTGCATGAATAATGTCTTGAGTGTTTGCTAAAGTTTGCCCGAAAATTCTTTTTTATCCAATAAAAACTGTTCAAGCCCCGGTACCTATAGTTTTGGATCGAATATATCGGTCAGTGTGCGATATATATAACTAAATTTAAGGAATAATCCTTCTCATATAATGGTATGTCTGTATGTCAGAAATGGGTTGAACCGAAACAATACTTCTCTTAGCTCCCATATACTTAACATAAAGATTTTAGAACTTCGGGTTGACTTTGTACCCCATATATCGGCCAATATGTGAGTTATCCCACTGAAAAGAAGAGAGCATGTTTTAGTCATAACAGTGTATCTTTGTGCCTAAAATAGATATGTTTGAGCGCTAACTTGGCTTAACTCCTATATAACTAATTTCAGGATTTTCGAACATCCGGCTGACTTCACTCTTATGATTGGTTTTACACCTTAAGCTATTTGACTGGCTTTGATTCTTGCAAGTTGCAAGAGTATGAAGTTTTCGGTTGCACTAGAACATTTTCCTTCCTTACTTGTTTTGAATAATACTGAGCTCAACTACTGATGCTATAATATGCCTTGATCTATGCCATGGGCTACTAATCTCTGCCAGCGTCTTCATTGCTGAAAATTTAACATCCGTAACGACTGGAGCTCATTAGAGAACTTCTTATGCGATATATACTTGTAGTATATATTTTTAAAGATGAAAGTGCCATTATGTGTAAAACTACCATTTTTACTATGGACTAAAATTCATTCGCTTAATGAGGCTTTGAGGGAGGATGGAGTCATGTGTAGAAGTTCACGCAAGTGAGGAATCTGATCTCTGATCGCCATTCACTTGGGAGTGGCCAGAAACGATTCTTTTTCATATGACTCAAGCAGCTCACGACTTCCGGTCCTTGAACAAGTATCCTCTGGGTAGAATAAGAACATCCGTTTGAAGGCGAGCTAAAGTGAGAAGGCGAAACATTCCCTGCATAGGGTTGTGCGCTTGGTTTGGGAACCGTCACGTAGAAAAACCAACCCAATGAAAACGCAACAACAGCCACGGCTGAGAGACAAAAAAAAAAAAAAAAAAAAAAAAAAAAAAAAAAAAAAAAAAAAAAAAAAAAACGGCCAATCAAGAAGAAGAAGAATGAGAGCTTTCAAATATATTTTAGATTGGCAAACTAGAATGCTGTTTTTAGCTATGATGGAACTACCAACGCCTTTCTCACTCCTAACCAAAGACCATCAACTTTTTGTTAATTTATTTGACCCATTGCCAAAAATGCTAAGAGTTGGCAGAGGTTATAAAGAGGATACATTCTATTAAAAGCACTTAGAAAAATAATTTTTTCAATAGAAGCGTTCATAGTTCAGTTGAGATATTTTAATGTAAGGCGTTTTGCCTATGAACTGCTTAAATTATAAAATAAGTTCTTAATTTATTCTTAACGCAGTACTACCTAGCATATATTCAAATGATAGACACAAATGCTACATTATGCTCCCACTGTAAAAGCGCCTATTTCTCCAAATAAAAACTGTTTCGATATCCTACCATTCATAGGAATATTTTTTGCTTTTGTATATATGGTCACCCTGTTACATTACACGAATCATTACTCTTGCTCTACTTGGTTTACTTTGTATCCATGCAGCGAGTTAACCGCAGCGAAGCACGCCCACTAATTGCAATAAATGGCCGCTAGAGTAACTGTAATTATTTAATAGTAACTAACAAATTATTTATTTTTTATACAGAAAATTGATATATAGCCGTAAAGCTAGTGGAGCCATGCCGAGAAGAATCTCATTTATTAGTAACGCTAATAAACGCTTATCAATTCCCCTTATAGTAGATCTAAACTACGGTGAGTATATGTTCGTTGTATATGAACTTTAAGGATAGTGGAGTGTACGTAAGCTGTATCATGGCTTTCAGTAAACGTGTAATTTTCGCAAAATAATCGATTGAGTATTAATTTATTGCAGCTGTGGTTGTGACGCTTCCGTCACTAATTGAACAGTTTGTTTTGCAAGCAAGAAATGGGTGGCAGCAAGTGATAGATTGTGGAGTAAATAAAAATGTGAAATTGTAGCAACTGTGAGTATTAACATATATATACGTACATATACTGTGGGCAAAATACGATAAGATTTTTTAATTTAAATTTCGCTCGAAAATCGTTTAGCCGAAATATTTTTTTGTTAGGTTGGTATGGTATACTTTGAAAGGTCATTTGGGGCTAAAAGTTAAAGCACTATCTCTCAACTTTTCCCAAAAACAGCGTCGCATTAACGTCTGTGAAGCCATGCTTTCCGACTACTAGAGTTTTTATTATGGTGATGAGTTTTGGATCTGTGCTTACCACCCGGAAACAGACGACAATCGGACGGATATCGTGGCAAAGGTGACCTAAAATCCAAAAACGACATCAGAGCAGATCAAAAATAAAGGCTATGTTGATAGTTTTCTTCGATTGACCGGCCAAACTATCAACAAGAGATGCTATTTGAGTATAAATCGTCGTTTGCGCGAATCTATTTGTAGCAAGCGTCGGAAATTATGGGCTGACAACTCTTAGTTTTTGTATCACGATAATGTACCGTCTCATTCTGCTTTGATTTTTCGTGAGATTTTTTAAATGAATCTACCGGGCGCCGCTTTCAGACCTCGAATTAATACGCTGTTCTCATCAAGATAGTTAGATCTTAAAATTTGCTCAAATCAATTAAATAGTACGGAAAAGATAACTATAATAATAGATAACTATAGAAAAGATAAAACTATAATACTCTCTTTAGCAACTTTGTTGCGAGAGTATAAAAAAATCAAATATAAGGTTTTGGGTTCATCGAGCGCCGATAAGTTCTTTACCGCACCTACCTAAGAGAGTTAACGATATAACTCTAAATAATGTTTTTAGTAAACTATGAATTTAAATTTTTCTACTCTCAAAATTGTAATTTGCTTCTGTAAAAAATTTGTGTTTAAAACGAGTTAAAGGCAATACTGCTTTATATTAAGCTCCGTGTTTGTTACTAGTCCTTACGAGTTGGCCAAAACTTTTACTAATCTGAAATGGTATTTTTCTCTGCAGACACCAATAGTATAGAGCTTAATATAAAAGAAAATTTAGTTTACAAGCATTTTTTTTAAGTTTCCACATTCCCACTCACGCCAAGTTTCGATGACCTGGTGCAGCAATTGGGATGGAGTTGGCTATAGTGTGCTGAGTGTTGTCTTCAGGGCATTTAAACGTTGCTAATTGTTTGGTGTAAACCTTTGATTAAGAATAACCACAGAAAAAATAAACTAGGAAATTGAATATCATGATCTTGGCGGTCATTTGACTGGATCGTTTATCGAAAATAACGAGTCGCCACACTTGTCACGCAATGTGTCCATATTTTGACGCGAAACCCTAGGTGGCGCACCGTCTTGTTGGTAATAAAATCACTCTCATAGCTTTGATCAAATTCTGGGGAAACAATCATCCTGTTTTACAGCCCGCTATTGAAGATAAGGTCATTTTGGAATAAATAAGTCTTGATGATGCCGCTGTACCACAATACGCACCCAACAGTGAATTTTTAAGGTTGCAAGTGCGTTTACCGAAACACATGAGGCTTTGACTCAATAGCGACAATGTAGTTTGTTGTCGAAGCCATTAAGTCAGAAATGGGCCTCATCTGAGAATATGACTTTTCCACGTTTTTTTCGAAAACGTGAATTTGCTGACCTATCTTGCACAATTTCTAAGCATTGTACCAAAGTAAAACCTGACATGGAGAAATCGCAAACCGTACTGAAGACACTAACCATATTTGAGACAAATCCATAAACAAACATAGCCGGTAGCCCATATAAATATTTAGCAAAAATTATTATATAAATAAAAGTAACATATTGAACATAAATTCATATTTTGAGACAACTATAGTGTAAATAAACACACACACCTCGTTACGATCGATATAAATAATATCAGATATGGTCAAGCCACTGTTAGCTGAGAGATAATCACTTATCTGCAAGGTATAGTAAATATTAGTAAACCTAAACTGCATAAATAGCCAACATATACATATGTAAATAAGGACTATATATTTGCGCTAAAGACCGGTGGCGAGCAACTTAGTTATGGCAACAGCTAAATCAATATACCTATGGGTACTTATAGAAAGAACATGGCACATGGCGGGTACTTATAGTTACTTTGGTAGCAAAGGTTTAAGAAATCTCTTTTGACAGCGGAGGCAAGCAGATAATCACATGCAAAGCGCATTTGAAATGATGGATGATAAATATTGTAAACAAGCAGTTAGTAAACGACACAGGAAAGCAATAGGAGTAACTGAAATGAGCAGATATCTTTTACACCTAACGAACGGTGCGATAATGATACCTGGAAGTGGAAGAACCGTGTGCATTTATGTATAGTAAATGAAAGATAGCAAACTAGCCAGCTGTGGGGTGAGTACGTGTTCTTGTTAACTTCTTAAATAAATTTATRMAMRAAWAAAMAAMAAAAAAAAAAAAAAAATTATAATAATAATAAAATAAATTTGTAAGTATATATTATATATGAGAATATAAGAGTGCAGCGGAAGGTAATAAATCTTAAATGGCGCACATGTTAATTGCATTTAAATCAAGTTGCCAGTAAGCAGCGCTCAAGTGCGACCACTAGGGGTAGTCAGATCTGCGTGTTGACGGCTGAAGAAGCCAGACTGTTGGCAAGCTGAAGATGGAAAAAATAAAAAATCTGTCTGCTTAAATAAAAGCGCATGCTCATTGCGATTGAATGTTAATTTGCATTTTATAGCGCAGCTTAGGCGACATTTTTTTGCTGCCATTCAGTAAAAGCATGCAAGTTTATCAATACTTTTTTTTAATTTCTATATATTTATACCTTGAACAGTAAGTTTGCCACCAATTTCGTAACATCTAGGGGGAATATATAATATATAAAAAATATATATGTATACTTCCGTGGTCCAAAAGAGTAAAAGTAATATTTCTGGGTTAGTATGACTGCCAGTTAGATCTGTGGTAAATCAAAATAAACTCTAGTTTAGTGAAAAAGGCCTTCGGTGATAATTGTTTGTTGTGAACAAGTCTTTTTGACTGTTACAAATTAGTTAAAGAGAGTGTTAACGGTAAACAACATCCAGCACGGCCAACAACATCAACTGATGATCTACGTGTCAATAAAAATAGTCACAGATCGTTGGAATTTCGGAAAGATCAGTGAAAATCATTCTAAGAAGATTGAAAACACAATTGGTTTCAAATGGTTTTCGAAAAACAGCGTCGCGTTCACGTCTGTGAAACCATCTTTCCGACCACCAGCATGACACGAAACATTTTATTACTCTCGCCGAGTCTTGGATCAATGCTAACGACCCGAAAACAGGCGATCAATCGGCCGAATATCGTGGCAAAAGTGAGACGAAGTTGAAGAAATCACGTAAAAAAAAAAGGTCAAAAATCATGGGTCTATTGACAGTTTTCTTCGATTAGCGAGATGTGGTGCATTTCGAATTCCTTCCGATCGACATGATTTAGCTATGCGTGACTTTTGGCTATTCAGCAAACTCAAACGACCGTTTGATGGAAACCTTTGTGAGTCAATACATACATAAAACGTGAATCGCTACACGCATTGAAGGCTATACCGAAAATTGACTTTTACAACCGTTTCGATTTGAAAAAACGTTAGCACAGGTGTAGCCAGGGGGATTACTTTGAAGGGGATGACATAGATTTCGAAGAATAAATTAAATATTATGAACAAAGTTTAACCACATTTTGCTCATAGTAAGAAAAGTTCAGCGTGAGTGGAGTCGTTCTGAAATTGTGTACATGCCGTTGACTCTTCAAGAAGCTGCTATTTTGTAGTAAGCGCCCATCTTAGACTGCTGTAGAATATGGTTGTCTAACAAACTAACCGATGAAGTCAAGGACTTGTATGGACATTTTTTCCTTTGACGACATATCTTCACGGCACGGATCATTACCTCGGGCAGTAATGCAATCTACGAAGCAATCAGAAGACATTACTCTAACATATGGTCATACAAACTGGCTGATCAAAGTCATTGTATGGAATACTTTTTTATTTGACAAGATATTTTTAGGAAATATGGCTTGAAATATTGCTTAAAGAAAGGATACAATCTTGGACTATATTTATTAAATCGGGCTACTTTGGTATATACATAGTTGCAATACAATAAGATGCTGTAAGAGTGCAACTGTAAAAGGTATTACAGTTTCTGTTTTGTTTTTCTTATTATTATTATTATTTAAAAAAATTTTTTTTTTTAATTTTTTTTGTTTTTAATTTTTGTTCACCTCCTTGTCTACTTAGACGCGCTCTGTCAACCGAAATGAGCTGTGTATAAGCTATAAAAACGATTTATGTGTTCTTGATTGCGCGCATACGCCCATAAATATGCATATTAGTAATAAAGAGACACAAAATAGTTTTATAGCAACAACAACCACGACGATGACAATAAATAAATAACGAGAGGTGCGAGTGTCATATAATGGTGAAAAAAAAAATGGTTTTGAATAATAAAATTGACAATAAAGTGACTGCAAGTAAGCTTGAATAAAGTACATGTGCATATGGTGGCTTACTGAAAGCGAGTGTCAATCAGCAGCGATCTAGCGCTAGATGCGCGCTGAAGAGCAGCCACAAAGGCAGAAGAGGAGCACATATAAAGAGTAGTTGTAAAGGTAGGCGATGAAGGGTTCAATGCGCCAGTTAAGTATAACCATTTCGCGTCTGCATGCGAAACAATAAAAAGTTGCGTTGAAAGGGGCGAGTAATGGCAGCACTACAAGAAGGTGATTAACATTTGAACGGCTTAACGATCACTTACTCATGCGCACACACTCACGCCTGCTTTTTGTTTGTTTTCGTTTGCCCTATAAAGTGCTAGATCATTGTAAGCGCTGCTTTCTGCAAGCTATGAGATCCCCTTTAGGTTGTCATGTCATTAGCAGGGTTTTTGAATACCAAATGCTGGCAGCATGATGCATCATCTACTTGTATAAAATAAATATTTCGCATATTGCACGAGGTAAATGCTGCAGATTCTGCTATCTAATCAGCGCACAGGATCAGTGAGTAATCTGATTTCTTTTTTGCATCTTTTACATATTCATAAGTCCTTGACGCAATAAAGTATTTTGAAACACACTCACAAATAAATATACATATGCAATTGCTTGGTCCTCTCTGGAACTCCTGCTGTAATGCATTCTTTCACACCATTAGGTAATAAACCTTAAGCGTCAAGATATTTTACGTCAAATATCTTCTAATCTGTATATGTAAGTATAAATTTCACGCCCCGCTGTTGCTTACAATTGCCCTCTAATTTACTGCATACCCATTTTGCCTGGTTCACGGCTTGCTATTATACCCCTCTGGAATCATTATGATCGCGTAGAGCACGTCGCTGCGAATCACCCGCTTGCAGTGACATCAGCGTATGCGTTGTAATGGCGGATTCATTATAATTACACTCGCTATGATATGACAGATGAGTAGGCACATTTAAGGAAAAAAAAAAAAAAAAAAAAAAAAAATCCTTGAAGATCACAGATCTTGATAAAAAAAAATGTCATTTAATGCGTCAACAATGCTTTGTCACGTTTTGCGACTTATTTGAAATAAATTAAAGGATACTTTTTTACGCTGGTAATGATTTTCTGAGAGCTTGTTGCCAAAGGCGTGTGAAAGTAAGCGATTAACGCTCCTAATGATAGCAAACTGGTAATAATATAATAGTTTGAATAATTAAAAAGTCATATACGAAATGGTAATTAGGTAAGTATCGAAACGATGCAGATTAACTCGTAGTTTCTAGTTGAAATTTGAACATTAGTTTAGTTTTTATTACATTCTTTAGATTATTATATTACCTGATTCATTAACTTTCTACAGAGCAAATAAACAGAAATAAAAGTTTTGGGTTCTTATTGAAGTATATTTCAGTAATATTTTTAAAAACTCTTATATAATAATTCTAATCTTGTTAAGGAAAATGAAAATACATAGAGCTGAAATCAAATAATCATATGATAGAGTCTATTCTATTTAGGGGTTACGTGGGTTTTGACATTACAAAAAAATTCTTATTGCCTTTTTAAATACTATATTATAATGTATGCCAAAAGTTTCAAAATAATCACAATAAAAGTGTAAGAGATGGCTTCCAAGTCGGTTGTTACGATTCTCAAAAACTAGTGAAGTGATCTTATTAAAATTATTCATAATTGTTCTAAATGTGATAAGCTCGTGATTTATCGAAGCATTCTGTTTTCGCTTACAACTAATTTATTCGAGGCGAATTTGTGGCAAGAATTAAACCTAAAAGATTAAACTTTCCCAAATTATTCGATTACTTACACTTTTATTAATCGATGAAATTTGTTTTTTTGATTTCAGATTAAACCCTCGTCTGTTATGCTGACCATCGTGTGGAGATGTTTTTGAGCTGTCAATGCGTAAATTTATAAAAAAAATGTATGAAAAATTTAAAAAATATTATTAAAATATTGTTCTATAATACAATCATCAGTTCTAATAAATTGATTAATTTATTATATGAAAGAAAATTTGGTGAACATAGACATTTTATCGGGCGTCAAAACTCATGTAACACCATAAGAACTCTCAATATTTTTAGTTGTGATCTGAGCACCTTAAAACATCTCTCGGATTTATTGACTTCTCAAAACTTGGAAGCCAAGGTTAGATAAGTGTTGAAGCAAAGTAGTCCAGATTTTTCAATGCAAATCAGATAGAATTCAAGTAACAAATTATTTACGAACCTGGAAAGATCTTGAATTATTATCTTCATTATCTAACTGAGAACACCAAAAATCGGTTATTAAGCATGTCAAAAGTTTCCAACAAAAGCTTAGCAACGCCCCATACATTTTTTGTTTTCGCTTATATTATAATAATTAGTTATAATGTACTTCTCGACTTAGGAAAATTATTTCCCAATTTAGATGGAGTAATACAAGTATATTATATATCGTCAAATGACCTTATGGTTACAAAGCTCACTGGGTTTGAAGCCATTCTCCAAAATTCTACATAGAGATCTGGAAACAACAATGGTAAATACAGAGGTGACAAATATCCGGCAAAAATGACTGTCGAAACTCCAAAATCATCTCAATCTCCTAAAGAAAATCTTATTCAGCTCAGCTAGCCGAGTTGAAGATCTGCCAGTGTTTTGATGAGCAACCTTCTATATATCGTCCATTTCTATTAACGGACCAAAGCAATAATTCATTAGTTATTAAGATTCTTAAACTTATTATTTGCCTTAAATTTTCCAAGAAGATTCAATGAATTATTAGAATCTATCTCTAACTACAGCGTATTATCTTGCCTGTAATGGATGGTAGTACAAGAAGAATTCGCTACATACTAAATATACGGATTTTGAAACATCCGTTTCTACTTAAAATGTCGTATATTTCTGATAATGATACGTCGTAACTCTAAAACTGAACAAAATTAGATCAACATATAATCTAGTCCACATCTAGCTTAAATGAGAATATTGATTATGATTACATAAGAATTCCAAACGTCCGATTAGATTTATACCGTTAATGTCTGTTAAAGCGTAAGAAATGAGAGTATATTATTTTCTAAATTATAGTTTAATACCAAAAATTAGCGGTATCGCACCATGAATTATCCCAGATCCCATGTACTACATATAATGATTTTCATTAGTCCAGAATGAAATTGGGATTTCCCATCCATTGGTTGATGTTTTCCTCATAGACCCCATTTAATGAGTTTATATTATATATGCATAGGCTTCTCATTTCGGTTAATTAGGTTGAATTATTTTGAAGATAAAGTTTTAGTAAAGTGCATACAAGAACTTAGTCCTATCTTACTTAGTTAATAAAAAGTTAAGTACGCGGCTCTGGTTCTTTCAAGTTGCGAGAGTTAACGTTTTTTGTTCTTATTTTATTTTTTATGTATTAATTTTATATTTTTATTTTTATTTTTTGTTTACTTCGACCAAACTTAGTCCTTCCATGCTTACTATTGATATATTTTATGCACAGATTGACAGCTTTATCTACTACCTCATACAAATAATTATTTGTGCATCATGTTTTTTATTGATTAAAAAAGTACAAAAGCTGATATCGAATTTTTGGGTATGAAGTTTTATTTGCAAATAAAGTTTACGAAATAAAAACATAAAGTTGTCACAAATTTCAATAAGATGCAATAAGGAACTTAAATCAAAAATAGTCTTCGTACTAAATATTTATTGATTTTTATAATTTTTAATATTATTAATTATTATTTATATGGGATTTTAATATTCAGTATTCAATATTACTGAATTAAGTCGGAACGGTATGGAATCCACCAAAGATTTAAGGTGGGTTGGATCAATATTGGCTTTGGTGACCTGAGCTGCGTGTATTGATGCATTGTCGTGTTGAAAAGTTCAATCGTCGCCATACAAATTACCACCAAACTCTATTAATTCACTGTCAAGGAGATCTACATACATTTGAGCATTCATTATTGTAGAGATGTAGCAGATAGATGAATTTCCCCTTTAGAAGAACGCAGCCAATACCATCACACTGCCACCACCAAACCCTCGCTTAAAACAGGATCTCCGACCTTGGCGCATATCTCTCCAATATCTTTTTCAACTATCAGGGCCATCTAAATTGAACTTCTTTTCATCACTAAAAATGACGTTACGCCATTCTTCGCACCAAAAACGGTACTTATTTGCAAACTCCATTCGAGCCTTCATGCGACGCTGCAAAAGCTTGAGTTTAAGCACCATGGAGGTATATTTCACTAAAGGGTTTTCCTGAATTATTTGCACAATGCACGAATGCGTTATTTGGAGACCCATGTGAGCTTTAATTTGTCCGCTACTCATCAAATCAACCACAGCAAGTCGTTGAATTTGCCGCTTGCAACGCAAATCGATGTTGGTTTTCCGCCCACTTCGTCGAATTGTTCCATATTTAGTTGGATTTTTTAAATAACAAGATATGCAATTCCGGTGCCGATTTAATTTTTTTGCGATTTCGCTGATATTCGCACCGCTATCATGCATACCTTTTATGACCCCTTGTTCATGGTCTGTTAAACTAGTTCCACGAGGCATTTTAGCTAATCAATATTAAAATATTTGAATTAAATGCACTATTTTGGACAATTACATGCTTACAATCAATATCTCAAACTAATTTTTGCAGCTTAACTTCTGAAAACACTATTATCAGCAGAAACGATCATTTTCGCACTAATGTGCACATATAATTATTTACTACGTAACACCGAAATTCGCGAACATTTTGAAGTAACGGTACAACGAATGAGACTAGAAA
>NW_017535296.1:1864132-1874787 GCF_001853355.1 Bactrocera latifrons
AAAAAAAAAAAAAAATATACACATATAATTATTTGTATGAGGTATGTCTGGTCTTTTAGTGGCAAAACTTACATACATATTAATGATATATGAAGGGTAGTGTCCCTCAAAATCGGATGATATGATAGTCAATTCTCAACCGCAGTGAAAGGTGTTGCTTAGGAAAAGCAACTCATCAGACGTTTCGAATGCAAAAATCACTTGTTTCTCCCTTATGCAAGCAAAGCAAATTACTTATCACTAAAATGTCTACAAATTTATTTATAGATAAAGGATAATCCTTTTCAAGATTCCTTACGGTGTGATATCACACGATCTTGGTGGCCTGTCGAGCGGCTCGAAACGTGAAATTATGTGCTCACCCAAGTGTTCTCTCAACAAATGCGGTGTATGGGAAGTTGAGCCGGCTTGTTGAAAGCAAATGTCGCCGAGATCACGAGATTTCAGGCATCAAATAATCCGTTATCATGCCGCGATAACATTATTTTTGAAGAAGTATGGGGTGATGATTGCACTGGCCCACAAACCATACGAATCCAGCTCTTAAAGTTCTTTATGTTCTAAATGCGGAAATGCTCCTGAAAGGAGCCGCATCGTTATGTACTATGTGTACTTAACTCACCCGTTATAAATATATATTGAATAAAATGAATGACTCTGATTGTTAATGTATCCAATTTGGTCATTTTTTTTATATAAAATCTGTAGTATAGGTTTCTTAATAAAAATACGCTCAAGAAATTTGAATTTAATCCCAAAACTTGCTTGAGATAATTTTGAAGGGTGCTATATTACAAAAGTCCTTTCTGTAATCCACTAAAAAGCAAAGTAGTAGCAGTTTAAAAAATAGTGTTAGCTTTAAAGTTCTTTCGTTGAAGAAAACAACGGTCGTATGTATATATACTTATGCACGAGTATTGTTAGCTTGCATTAGACTTAAGACCTATGTGAGTACATATTCGCATCTGTCCACTCTGTTACAAATGTATATACTCATATATGTATATTTATGTGTTTGTATACTTAATTGCTGGCACTCAATTTACGATAACTTCATTCTTATTGTTGTTTTTCTTCTTCTTGCAGACACTACTGTCGTTGTTGTAATAATAAAGTTTGTATCGTTGTAATTGCTGTTGTTTTTGTTTGTTTCGTGGTTGTTGTAACTGTCATTGCTAGTTTGTTAAGCAGTGATTCAAAATTGTGCAGGTGTCCAACGTTTTCTTGTTCTCCACACTTTTTCCTCGCTTTTTATTGTTAGACTTTTATTTATTTATTTTTGTTTTTTGTCTCTATCACTTGTGCTTCTTCGTTTACTGCACATGTATGTATATGTACTATATATATTCTTCGAGCATTGCGGACAAGTCACACTATCTGTAGACGTTACTTTTTGAAAACTAGTTCTAAATTGCTTTGGCTGTTGCTGTTGCAATGCAAACGGTATTAAGCGTAGAATACACACGATCACGATAAATGCAAGCGTGTGTATATAGTACGCAGATGTACATGTAAGTGTGTGTGTGTGTGCTGTATGCTTACCGGCGATAGGGCGCTCCTGTCTGCTGGTGAGTGCTGCTAATGGCAGTATGATCATCACTTAAGTGTGGCTATCGAAATTATGGACAAATTGTATGCATTCAAATACATACAAACTCAGACATATGTATATATTTATATAGGTATGCATATAAACTTGCATTTATTGTATGCACTCGCAGCTTACCTTTAGTAGACATAGTATAGCTTCTTACAACTTTATGTATTTAAACTTTAGACTTTTCGCGCACTGTTCTCAAGCGCTTCATGCACGCCTGGTCAGTAGTGGCACGTTTCTATTTTGATTTCGTTATTCTTTGCAACAACAAAGTCAGTTAGTTTTGTCAATTTTCCGGTTTTCAGTTTGTTTATTTCTTTTTGTTGTTTTGTATTGGCAGCAGGTTTTTTGTGAATATATTTTTTCTATTGTCAGTTTTGTTTTGATGCCCGTTTTCGTTCGTTCGTCGCGCTGTCTATTTTATTTACTAATTCAATAGCAATTATCTCAGTATGACGTGACTTGTCCGTTAGAATTTCAAATTAATGCTTCACTATGATTAACGGTATTTAAGTATCGAATTGGAATTGGAATTGTACTTTTTTGTTCGAAAATGTCAGAAAGCGCATAAAATACATAATTGTTTATATGTATATACTACATTGATACGCTGTTAGGTTATAATTCAGCTACTATGTAATCCTCAACCGGATTTTTCTAAGATAGCAAGAGTGTTTCGTAACTTGGTATATATTCCAAATATTAAAACGAACCCTTATAATTGTAAAGTCTGCAGTCTTTCGGACAACTTGTCTTAGATTTCGTCCGAAATTTCTTTAAACTGACTTGACATAGTTATAGGATTCATTTAGATCGTCATTCGAGCAAACGCAAGTGTATTTATATATACATACAGCATTAGTCCCGCCTTACGTTTCGAGATCATATGCTAAAATGATCATGATTTTCTTGTAGATTGAAAAAGTCGCTGGATAGTGAGTCGTCTTATCTGAAACCTCTGATGTAGCGGCATAAAGGCAGCTACTTTTCGTGCTGTCAATAGCAACTTTGAAATCGACGAAGAGGTGGTGTAAAGTTCGTCAAGAGGTCACTTTATTTCTCAGCTTCCCATTCAGTATTGAGTAGCAAACTGGATCTTCTCAACCACTGATCCTTTCGCCCCGCTTTTTTATTTGTTTGATTATGGAAATCATCCTAACTAAGGTTAGCAGTGGCAAAATTTTAGTTAAGGTTATATTGATTAAACACGCCATGGAAGGCCAATTGCCTAAAACATCGATAAACTAATTGAAATCGCCGGATCCAACCCTAATTACTGCCCACTGTTTTCATTATCCAATAGCTTGCACTAAAACTGGAACTTTGGAAACGTTTAAAAAGCTGGATTGAAAGAAAACTAGATGTAAGGGTGCCACTCGAGCGAACGCAAAAAACTCCATAAACAGAATTTCGTTCCGCGAGTCGCTGTTGAATCGCAATCATAAATATTGGATTAATCTCTGGAGGATGTGGTTACGAGACGTGATTGAGTTGCGATGAGACAGCGCTTACAGTGTCCAAGCTAGGATTGGCTGTCTGGAGAGATCTTCTATATGGTTTATGGGATTGGTGGGAATCAGCTACTATGAGCTGTTTTTCCAGGGCCAAACTTTTTATCGCACTGTCAAAAATCAGACCATCTGAAGGAAACAACTTACGGTGTGTTTAACGTGGGTACCTGCTGGCGACAGCTCTACCCCACCGTGCTCAAGAGTACAGCGGATAAAATCAATGCGTTGAAAATGCCAGGCATTTTCAGTACAAATAGGCAGTATGTACTGGACATACGAGACCCATCATCTGCTAGACTTTGGATCCGGCACTCTGTTGCAACACAACGCCACATATAACTGACAAAGTGTCAGTTCTTTCCCATTTGGGATTTAATCACAACCACTACGATTTCGAGGGGCCAGTCAGCATGATCAGGTTCAAGCTCCCCGTGGTACCAGAATTAAGTCTCCACTCGAATCTCGTAGCAGAAACTACTACCAGTTCAGCTTCCATACTGCTCTGGACTGGTGAGCATTCACACAAGTAGCCAACATTCCGAGTACATCGGATATTCTGCAATAACATACAACCAGTCTTCGATCAGTGCTCCAGAAAATCAACCCGACTTATCAGACAGAAGCTGTAGTCTGGGTTATTCTCAACGACCCGAATGTACTCATAAGTCACACGACCATCAGGACCATTGTCCTACTTCAGTTGATACTCGCTAGAAACTCCATGACCTTGGTTGAAAGGATCTTATGAATCTCCCTTATTGAACCTGGTGCCAAGTGGATATCATCTGTTTCTGCCTAATGCGAATTATTTTACTGCAATAAATTACTCTCAAGCAAAGCTTGTAAAAATCGGCTTTATGAAATTATAAACTTGTAAATGACAACAAGTTATCGTACAAAACGGCACATATTTGACTTACATATGATATGCTAAATAAAACCGTAAATTTAATGCGAAATAGTGGATTCCATTTCGCTAGACCTTAAAATACAACATTCATTTTAAATTTCAAGTTAATCACACTTTAGACCTTACAATGATATTGATGTACATACATACATTTTTCACTTACAATTCATTTGCATTATTATCTTTATTGTTTTGTTTAAGAATCTTTTCAAAGCAAATTCATTACCCCTAAACTGTTCCGAATCTTTTGGCAAATACTACCTTAAGTCAAAAAATTCTTGTTTATTCACAGATTTGCAACTTCCGGTTGGCCAACTGCGCAATTGTTGCCAAACGACAATAGGATCAGTAATTGAAAGGATCAGTACAAAACGTGGTAAAAACAAAAAGAATTTATAAGACAAAGAAAACAATCGAAGATGTAAAATTATATATGTACATATACAATAACTGCAAATTTTATGGATATTTTAAGGATCAGCTGTATTAGCCGCGAACACTCTTGAAACTATAACCGAGCACTGATGTTTTTAGGCTTATGCTAAATACATACATATGTATATACCCCAGTGTGGCTTAGGATTTGCCATATCAGAAAGTAATCGATTCAAGCCAAGTCACCGTGACAGTGACATTTTTGCCGACATAAAAATTCTGATTCGTTCTACCAACTCTCTATGTTACACTGCAAAAAAAGTTGACATATAGTATAGTACAACGATCTAGAGTTCTAGAAGTAATCTAAAAAGAAGCCTGTAAAAGGTAAACTAAATCAGTCCATATTAGGTCATAAATGGACCATAACCATGAAGAGATGGTTCTCCTCTGATAACAAAATCAGTTGTTTTAGACCACATTTTAGAGGCTGTAGCCTTTTCATGGTCATTTATTTCGACTAGTTTTATCGATTTTTTGCATAGGATTCTTTCCCCATTATTGTGAAATCTCACTCGGAAAAATAATATATGTATATATTTCTTTCCAAAAATGTTTCTTCTTAACCACTTATTTTATGTCAAGAGCTTGAAGTAGAAGTATAACTCCATGATATATCATAAATATTTCTGTTAGTGGAAACTCGTGAAAGATATTTGGGACAAGCTCTTAAAATAAGGCCAAGAAATCGAAGGTTTAATATGAACACGGGTG
Source organism: Bactrocera latifrons (assembly GCF_001853355.1). Classification (NCBI taxonomy): domain Eukaryota; kingdom Metazoa; phylum Arthropoda; class Insecta; order Diptera; family Tephritidae; genus Bactrocera; species Bactrocera latifrons. Next base: position 1,869,300 of record NW_017535296.1, read on the forward strand.
ACGCCGGTTGAACGATTTATTTTTGATTATATAATTTGAACCTGCGAAACAACAAGCTGTAGTCATGTCCTCAACAAATACAGTCGCAATCGTCTCTGCAGACGATACCTTTTTAATTAATTTAGAACAATGTGAAATCTTTTTATGTAGAAAAATAATTATTTTTGCTCTTCCTGTTGAATATATGCATATGTACATACATACATATGCATGTATGACAATATAATATTGTAGCCTTTTGTGGCAAATAAAAGTAAGAAACCCCTATAGAAGGGCAATAAATTAAACTGCGGACTATAAAAATGCGCAAACAAGAGCAATTGCGGCCCGCAGAGCTATACAATATACATATACATATATGTATGCCTATGTAGAAATGTTAATAGCAATCTTTATATCACACCAGTTAAAATTTTAAAATAAAACAAGCAAATGATTTTCCAATCTTCTTTCAGCGCGCCTGCGCAAACTACCTGCTAACTCTGCCACTTTTGACTCAGCAGTGTCCCCTTGCGCGGTTTCCTTATATGTAGCACACATCTCTATCTACACACTAAACAAAACGAAGCATGACTTGCATATGTTTTCAAGTGTGTGTATACGCATGCGCAGTGCGTACGATCCCTTTTGCTGCATGCAACCATTTTTCAAATGGTAAAAAGTTTTAATTTTCTTGGAAATAAAAGCATAGCAGGTACTCATTTTTCTAATGCTATTGAAAAGCCAGTTGTGCGTATGCGTATTGGTGTGTCTATGTGTTTGCCCTGCAGATGGCTGCCATACTCCAGTGTCCGTTGGTTCGTCCATCCTTTTTGTAAATTCATGTGGTTATTTGTATGTGTGAGTGTATTTACTTATTTTAAAATTGTTATTTGCTTGTATCCCAAAATCTATGCTTTGCATTTTTGTAACCCTCATTTGCTCGGCGTGGTTTGTTTGCACTCCTGCGTACATACAAATATTGGCTAGATAGGGACTCGCCGTCAGTTGGTCGCCACTTAAGTGAAAATTGACTAAAGATTTTTTTTGTTTTTCGCCTTTTTTCGTTTTTGCCATAGTCAGTTTTATAGTATATACATAGTTGCAAGTAAAGTTGAGAAGGGTACAGTTTCTATTGCTGACCTTTGATTAGGTTCCTTCATTTATTCATAGCATTTCGCTCAATTTCATTTTCAATGTATATACATATGTAAGTATGTTAATTCTTTTGTTGGATGCGTAGTTTAGTCAACAAAGTGTGTTGTAGGTTCGTAAGACGTTTGCAGCAGGATATGAAGTGCTCTCTGCCTATCAGGAGTTGGCCCTTCCAAGAGCCATGACGAGTTTGTTAGAAAATGAAAACCATAAGAGTCTCAATCGCGAAATTAAGTTAGTATAAATCTATATTGAAGCTTTCTCCGTATAGCACTTTACATCGTCTCCAAAATGGACTCAGAATTTTAGTTACATATATATAAAGAATCCCTCTACCCAACTACTGAAATTTACTTAAGAAGAACAAAGTGTATTTCTTTAGCAGTATTGAGTTTGATAGGATACTATTTAGGAACGCATAAGAAGTGTTCTATAATAATAATACCCAACGATTACCCTCCTCCCGCCCAACCGACGCGAGGGACGCAATCCGCGAACGAGCGCCATTAGCCGAGTCATAAAAGGCAAGAGAGTTTTAAGCGTTGCGATCTTAGCTGCTCAGCTACAGAAACAAAAATTTCAACAGCCAAAACTAAGAATTTGATTAAAGTTTATAATTTTTAAATGTTATTTGTTAAGAGTAGATAAAATAATTTTGTTAATGGTAAAGAGTGAATCTGTTAGATCAAATGTGCTGGAATGAGATTTGAAATCGTGACATATACGGCGGAATGGTTCGGTTAACTCGAAATTTGTTCTAGAAAATGTTAAAAGTAAATGTCAAACTGCCTGGTAGAGCGAGCGGGAATGTTAMAATTAATATCAGACAAGAAAGATGGGCTACAGACTGACCCATTGATGAGTTTTACAAGAAATATTATACCAAGCATTTCCCTATGACTAGCGAGTGTAGGGAGATCTATAAGCTTTAAACGGTTAGTGTAAGGGGAATATTCAAATTGGAATCCTAATGCAAATGATTTAAGGCAAAAAGTAAAAATAGTTTTTAAATGGACTCTAGTTTCTCAGAATGAACTTGATAACAAGGGTCCCATAGCACGGAAGCATACTCTAATATAGGCCTCACCAAAGATGTAAAAAGAATTTTTGTGGTAAGCGGATCTCTAAATTCACCAACGTTTAACAAAACCAAGAGCACCTTTAGCTTTAAAACCCATGGAAGATGTGTGAAAATTAAAATTGAGTTTGGGGTCCATAGTTACTCCCAAGTCAACAAAACTACATACTTGCTCCAACCTAAAGTTTTGTATTACGTATGAAGTAGGGTCTACAGATCTACGTGAAAAGCACMTCGTTTTACATTTTTTAAGGTTCAATGGCATGTCATTTCTAACACACCAAGAAACTAGGTTGTTTAAGTCTGTTTGCAATTGACATCTTTCGCTATTCGAGGATTGACATCTTTCGCTATTCGAGGGACGAACCTTTCTCAGATGGTGGCTGCTTAATTTAATGGATGCTAGACGAATATTCGGTAATCTCTGGGTGTTTTGGCAGCAAAAGTAAAATGTCTCTTTGAATAGGTGAAAATAAAAGTCAGTTTTCTGCTTAGTGAGAGGTTATGTTGGCTAAGAGGTCAGCAGAAGCTAAAGTTTAGAACTGATTCATCCCGAACTACTTTTATACTATAAAGGAGTATATTAAGGTTATTCCCACTATGCTCTTAACATGAAGTTTGTATAAATGATTAGCGTGACAAACTCTGTCGATTTAGTCGTATCGATCCGTCTATCTGTATACGAGGATACGCGAACTATTTCCTCAATTTTTGAAACACCGATCCGAAACTGCACACACGCTATTTTGTTCCCAGAAAGCTGCTCATTTGTTGGAACCGCCGCTATTGGACCACTATTGGATATAGCTGCCATACAAACTGACCGATCAGAATCAAATTCTATTATGAAAAACTTTTTTATTTACATATTAAGGGTACTATATAATCGATTTACATACGACTGAGTGCGGCAAGAGTGTAGAACTGCTGAAGTACGCCGATAAAATCAATATCATGGGCACCGCGCCGCGAATACCGCAGTCGATGAAACGATGAGCTGTATGAGTTATACGCTGGCTAGGTCATGAAGTTCGAAGGAATAAAAAAACTTCAGGTCTGAGAGTATTCGACACAATACTCGCCGGGGGAAGCAGATGAAGAATAAGACCTCCACATGGAAGGAAAGAGGAAAGAAAGGTGAAGGAGGACCTACCTACACTTGGAATCTCCAGTTGGCGCCAAATTAATTGCTCATAATGCGGTGAGTCTCCATTCTAAGGACAAAGTCTTTGGAAGCAAAACCGTTATTTGAGGTTAGGTTGCACTCAATATTGATAAATTTCTTTCTAGAATTAAAATACATATACATATTCTAAGTCAGAGCAAGTGCAAAGCTGACGTACCTCGCTATATTTATATTTTAAAAATCTTCCTAAATCAGACTTGATGTATTGTAAGCTAATGCATATACTATGTAAAAAAAATTTATATTTTTCTCTTGTAAGAACATTGTGTTTCATCTGTTCAATCTTATAAATAATATTAATCTTATTTCATAACGAGATTTATGTATACCTCTTAAAAGCCTCATACATATTCATTTCCGACGTTAAACCACATCCGCTGAATTAAATCAAATCAAATATAAATTGATTAACCTGACCCATTCACGCATTTTAAAGCGATAAACTTAAAGCTTTGTTGCTGGTCAGCGGTGTACAAGAACTGATCGACAACATCGAATCAAAGCGAAAAGCCAAGTGATGCAGGCATACAACAAAAAACTTGCTTTCATTTTATGCACCTTTTTATTGTTTTAATTTCACTTGATTGCTTTACGAGCGCAACTGAATTAATTTCAAGACAATGGCTGAGCGAAACGATAGCCCTATATTTTCATTTTTCAAGCTAAAGTCATATACATACATATGTATAAGTATATATACATACATATATAATTTTTTTTTAAATATTTTATACAGATATAATTTTTGTTCAATCTCTTGTTGACTGATTCGCTTTATACTTTAGACCATTTAAGTGTCTGTTCGGGCAATTTTGATATGCGGGCAAATTTATAAATGCATACACATATATACATATGTATTTTACATCCACTTATTTGTATGTATATAAAAATTTATAAGCATTGATATACCAGAACGAACCATTTTGATCGAACGAGTGTCTACCTAGGCAAGAACGCATTGGCTGTCTTACCAATCGTAGCCGCAGTGGCACAAAACGCAGCAGTCGTGTGTGGAGTAGGGGTCAATGCTGAGGACACACACAAAATTAAAGAATCATTGCGGTTTCTTGAACGCGTAAAAGGATGTGCTTTTAATTTCCAAGTCATAACTGCGCAGCAAAAGATTATTATCGCGCAACAGCACTGCAACTTCGGTGCGCACCAATTCATGCAACAGGCCAGACAAAAGGGTTACCCTTATGGCAGTTTATTAATTATGCGTAAATGGGTGACCGACAGTGCAATAAAAGAGCAAAAGCGCTGAAATCAGCAGCGATGTTGAGGAAATATATATGATTGGAAAAAAGCGAACGTGGTTGGACAGATAGACAGATAGTTTGGGATCAGTTGGTTTAGCAGACCCTATGTAGTAGAGATTTTTCAGGCAGCTTATTGTCTTAAGCCAAACAACGTGTATTCTATACATATGTACATACATATATTTATATAAACAGAAAACTAAATACGTATATGTGCCTGAATGGAAATGTAGTAGATAAGTTCATAAATTTATAGGCAACTACGAGTATAAGCAGCTATTTATAGCCGCCTGGCCTGGTATTAAGTTGTTAAGGTGCTCCTTATACAACTTTTATTTTTTTGACCAAAGAGCAGCTTTAAAAGCTTTTAGGTCATCTTTGAATGGTTGATAGATTTCATGCGAAATTTTCTTATTCCAGGAATTCATTCGAAGATTTACTATTGTCTATCGAAGTCCAACTGCCGATACAAAAGAGCTAGGTTGCTTCTAGCTCTATCTATTATGAGTATACCACACCGGCTCGTCGTCGCATTGAGAAAAGTTGGGTAGTGTGATAAGAAGACAAAGTTTAGATTGCTCTTTGAAGAGATACCGAAAACTAGATAGTATTTTCTACCAAAACTCAATATCAATATAGTCGAATATGTCACATATAAATTTTGAACCACATATAGAATTATGGAGGCTGTAAGTGGTGTAAGGTTAGAAAATATAATTTTTAGATACCGTTCTCTTCAAAAAAAAAAAAAAAAAAAAAAAAAAAAAAAAAAAAAAAAAAAAAAAAAAAAAAAAAAAAAAAAAAAAAAAAAAAAAAAAAAAAAAAAAA